>NC_087206.1:74838011-74843011 GCF_015104395.2 Macrobrachium nipponense
TATACATTATGATGCCGTAACTTAACTTTATTTTTATAATATAGCGTCTTATCCAAATTTTAAATATCATTAAGTTTAAGTATGATATACGTAAATATATAATAACACGGGATACGGTAAACACTACGAAATTTTGTTATTTTACTTAAATTAATTAAAGGTCCAATATAAAGATAAGGATTACGATGATAACGAGAATAATGAAACTAAAGCAATAACGAATGTAAATTAACGAAACTCCAGGAACATTAACATTGTACAGCATTACGACAAATGAGCAAAACAAAAAAGCAGGTAAGTAACAATCTAAAATCGATTATCAATACAAACTGTAGATAATACAGGAAATAACGTAAATATTAAACACAATAAAATGCAGAAAATACACATACCCAGCAAGCGTCAACAGAACCTTAAATGCAATATAGTAATACTTACAAATTAGGAAGTACAAATAATGTAACACTTTTAGATATAATCCAGGGTTATTAACACTATGACAAATCAAAGAAATCTCAATCCCTGGTGGTGCCTCCAATGGTCGAAGTAAACAATCCAAGGACTGAGGAATACAAACACCCAAACAACACGCAAGGACAACACAGACAGACATGAGGGAAAAATATGAACTACAAAACATTTACAATCCACACTACAAAAATACTTTATTTACATAAATTCAATACTCCAAACATAAATGCAATACTCTTAACAATATATATATATAATATACATATATATATATATATATATATATATATATATATATATACATCCCCACACACACACACACACACACACACACACACACACACACACATATATATATTTATATATATAATATATATATATATATATATATTATAAATCTGTAAGTCTGTTTGTCTGTTCATCTGCCGATACATTATGAACAAATAATCAAGCTTAAAAAAAGTCCTAAAACAAAGGCAGCATTATACCATCAAGAACACCAAAATTCCATTGGTATATTATTGTTATTATCATCATTCCCATAAATATATATATATAGATTCTATATATATATATATATATATATAAATGTGTGTGTGTGTGTGTATATATATATATATATATATATATATATATATATATATATATATATATATATATATATCTAATACTAAAACTCTGTCTTGATTGTGTTTGGCTGCCCACTGGAAATAAGGGAGGCTTCTGGGGTTTCCACCCCCTCCCCTCCTCTCCCCCTTCACTCTATTTTAAACTATAAAATCTCATGAAAACTAATACCAAATGGCAACACCACATCTAGCTTTCAAAAGGGGAGAGAGCCATTTAAACTCTGGTGAATCAAATAGCTCGGCTCAGTTTGAATGAATACCTTTAAATTCTTCCCGCCGGGCTAATGGTTTAAATCACCTCCCTCCCTCCCCCCCATTTCATCCAGTGGACACCTGCGTCTTCTAAGACCCCATCTGGGCATTTAAATCGCGCCTGGGGTTCACTGTAACGGGGTTCTTGATGGCGGGAGTTTAAATGCCGTATTTATGTGTTTACTTAAGAAGCGAAAAAAAAGGGATATTAGGCCGATGTCATTTCGTCACTGATTTATTTTTTATATAATAATAAAGAAGTAAAGTATCTTCTTTCATCTGTACGTTATTATTTTCTAAGTACGTTACATATATAGTAAAAAATTTATTTGTAATTTAATTAAATATGCTATATTTTCTCAGCAACACAGGAGATATTAGACTCTGAATCCAAGTTATTCTCCATAATGGTGAGTATACTATGCTGCTCACTATTTAGCGTTAGACTTTGTGAGTTAATTTGGAAGAAATTAATATTTATTTTTCCATCTTTTAACATTCAACTTTTCAAAGTGTTTACAAGAAGCACGTATAATATTACTTCGCATCCTGCACTTCACTGAACATGGTGTCGGGCCGAGTTAAAAAAATGTTCCTATTTCTCCTTTGAATTCTTTTGTCTTGTAAAGTACGTGTACTGTCATTGAAAATGCCCATCTATCCTGTGATTCATAATTCTGTCTAGAATTCATTGCTTAAAATAAACGTTCTAACCAAAATCACACCAAGTGTTACTGCCTTTCTAAGGTAAAATCGACTGTCATTCAGAGTTTTCTCTGTCAATTGCCGGGTTGGTTAGGTATATATATATATAGTATATATATATAGATATATATATATATATATATATATATATATATATATTTAAATATATATATAGGCATATATCATACATATATATACTATGTGTATGTATATATAATATTCATATATAAAATAGTTCAACGAGACCAGTGAGTCACACTCGTTGACTCTCGTAACAGCGTTTGGCCGAAATAATTATACTCTAATGAGGCGAAAGCTGAACAAAAGAAAAAAGCTTATTTGTATGACATCCAATTAATTAATTATGAAAATAATCACTCAATTACCGCTCTTTTGAAATAGTTAACGAGCTTATAATTGATTAATTGCATGATAAACGATTGATTAACAACACGAGCTTTTTAAATCCAAATTCATGCCATATTAACGGACATTATTTTCCGAATGAAATCTCCATCTAAATACTGAGATGAATGTTCAGTCAGTCACTACTCCAGATGGGACTGAACTGAGTGTAGAGTCTAGGTCAAATGCCAAGCACTGGGACCTATGAGGTCATTCAGCGCTGAAACGGAAATTGACAGTAAACGGTTTGGAAGGCGCAACAAGAGGAAAACCTTTCGCAGTTGCTCTATGAAACAATGGTTAGGAGAGGGTGGAAAGTAAGGTGGAAGAAAGAGACTATGAAAAGGGGTACGGTAAAAGGAACGAAATACTGAAGCATTCATTCAGGATGAATGGAGTCATTAATTATTCATAAAGCGGAAGTTTGTGGAGATATATATATGTATATATAATATATAAACATATGTGTATATATCTGCAAATGTTATATATATATATATATGATATATATAAAAAATATAAATAAATAATAATATATATATATATATATATATATATATATATATATATATATATATATATATATATATATATATATATATATATATATATATATATATAAAACCCTCACATATGCACTCACTTGCATCGTTGTGTTTGACAGCATTCTCAGAATGTGGAATCCGAGTGTTAATAAATTCCACACTTTGTAAAGAGACGTTGTATGTCGATTAAAACATAAAAAGTAATAAATAATGAATATGATTGTTTTATTATTAATTTTCCCCATGATATCTATATAAAAATCACAATAATTGTAAATTCTATGGAAGTGTGGATGCTATGGGACTAGGAGGCTCAGGGTATGTCTAATGAAAATGAGTGAATTGCAAATAGCTTGCACATCATGTGTAGGACTTCAGCTCTGCGGATATTCGACGTCCTTTTATCACGGTTTTTCAACCAAAAAGACTAAGTGAATGAGCGGTGGCCACAGCCGCCACACAGTGGATTCGTGGACAAGTCACTGTGATTCGTGTGAGACTAGTCTTTATATTTCGTTAAGTAAATAGAAAGTTGATAATGATTCAGTAGTAAAACGAACTTTATACTACACTTATTATTGCCATAGTTTACAACAGTAGAAAATATAACATAAATTTTTTCACAAAATATAAAAAATTAAGGTTTCCATCATGGAGAGTATCAATAACATGGAGTGGCGATTTCCCTGCCGGTCGAGCTCTTATAGTAGATTCACATCAACCGTGTATTTGATGCCTAAGCCAGAGTCCCTTATAACGCTCCTGATTGGCTGTTGATAAGCCAATGACAGGGCTGGAAACTCTCAGTCTCTCGAGATTTCACTTAGGCAGGATGTATGCTCCACCTCTTCTGAAAGACGTATATCTCAGGAGAGTTGGAGCACACATCCTGCCTACGTGAACTCTCTCCAGAGACTGAGAGTTTCCAGCCCTGTGATTGGCTTATCAACAGCCAATCAAGAGCGTCGTAAGGGACTGGCCTAGACATCAAATGCACGGTCGACATGAATCTACTATAGTACTATACAGTAAATACGAAGCGCTGGTGGCCGGAAATAAAGTCACAGAAAAAAAAGTCACAATTCTGAATACGAAAAAAAAGTCAGGTTAATTTATAGTGGCCGGTAATAAAGTCACAGGGGGAAAAATTCACAATATTTACAGATTAATGCGACTGTTTTATTTATTTATTTATTTTTTTACCTGGTGCGTTTTCTTTTGTCCGCCCTACTTTGTTTTATGTGCTTACTTCGTCGTGTGAAAAATTAAAGCCCTTTAGGCCTATCTTACAACATTTGAACTATATTCTCCTCTAAGTTCTCGGAATAGTCTACCTCTCTGTGGAATATAAAAAAAAAAACTGATAAAAAATAATGTTATAAAAGGGGGTTGGGGGTTGGGGGGGGGGGGGAGATAAACAGACAACTACGTGCGAAGATATATAAACCAATCGTTTTTTACCTTTGACAAGTAACATTACATAGGAAAATAAAAGAAGTAAATGTTTATAAAATATATCGATCATAAAAAAGAGGTAAATAGCCGCCACTCCCGCCCCCTCACGGGAAAACTGGTTTCATAATCTTACTGTAACATATATGTTCTGTTGCGACTTCAGACTGACTTAAGCCTTTTATGTAATTTAATTTAAACCCATAAGCAACATTTAACGATGCTATACTATTTTCTTTAAATGCAAATAGTGAACTTTCTAATAAAATTATCTATATTACTTATCAGGGAAATTCAAAATTTGTTAATAGCGAATACAAAATACTACTTGAAAATCGCTGATTTCTCGAGATGAAATGACAAGCATATATACTGAAGATGGTTTATGATTTGGAGTCTAGTTTTAATATTCCAGATGTTCACTTAAAATATACACTTTATCTCTACCAGTCTGTCAAGTGGGTAATAGTCCGGATATTCACTTAAAATATATGCGCTTTATTGCTGCCAGTCTGTCACGTAGGTAATAGTCCGGATATTT
>NC_087206.1:74848011-74863011 GCF_015104395.2 Macrobrachium nipponense
GGCAGTCGGAATCTGGAATGGCATTCCAGGTTACCATCAAACGTAAAACAAAGACTTCTCTCACAAAATTTATGACTAATGCACTATGGAGGGAATTTATCCTTAAATTACACACAATGCTGATAATCTGGGGAGAAATCTAATGCTTAAGTTGAATAGCTTAATGAAGATCTTCGTTGATCTTGGACAAGTCACAAGGGAAACCTATGCGTGCTAGGTTGGACAACGGGACGTTCGTTACAGAAGTGGGAAATTGAATTTGAAAACGAGGGAGAGTTTGATTCGGAGGAAAAGAACTGGCTATATGAATGTAACTCAGACGTACCTAGATGCCTTAATGTGTGTAGCTTGATATGGGAAGATGGCATCGGCTTTGTCCGAGTCTGGGCCGCCAGCTTGGGCCTTTGTGTAGGCCTATGGAAGGCAAGGACAAGATTGTCCTTGATGAACGACTAGCAAGGAGTGAGATCGAACCAGGGCGCGGAGCAGCCGCTTTGGGGTAGAGTTAACAAGGTCAAGGTAGAAGAGGTCTTAAGACTAGGCCTAGGAAGGGCCTAACTAGCTGCCCAATTTCCATTGTGTTATGTCCGCCAAACTACGCAAAGGACCGGAAATTCCTATCTCCCTTGTCTGTCCTTGTCTATCTATGCTGATTTTCCCTAAATTCCCCCCAAAGTCGCTCGACATGGGGTAAAATCGCTGCTGCTTCTAACTAAAATAAAAATTTAAATACTGGCGAGGCGAAGTGGGATAAAAACCGAAAAAGTCTTTATGTATTTAAGTAAGTATGCAGGTAAACCTATTTATGCATTGATCAGTCTAATATTCTCCAATCAATATTGTTGAGATTTTGATAAATAACTTTAGCCCAATCTAGGTTATCGCTTACCTGGGTAAGTGATATCGAGTTAAGGTTACAGGAATTTTAGGATAGGATACTTATGATTGATTTATTAGAATGAAAATGTAAAAAAAGAATAACGATCATGTTAAACAGTACAGAACAATCATTTCTAATAAAATATAGCATATTCATTTTAATTTTCGTTGGTGAAACAACGCATTATTTGACCTTAGATTTTAGCATGCGGTCCAAGTAAGCTGCAGGTCAGATCACACCTTGCTAATTTATCTCACTAAAACAAGATGTCATTTGACAAGTTATTCCTTTTTCTCTGCATTTTCACAAATTTCACAAGCGTACATAGGACTTAATAGTGGTTCTGTACCCAACTACTTTACTACTTTTCCAACATAAAGTAAGGCTAAACGTGGAAATGTAAATGATTCTGTCAATAGTATGATTAGAGTAATTTGCATCACGAAGAATTCCGTTTCTTCAGGAATTAGGTAATAAATATCAGAGTTCATTCTACTGCGTGGGTGGCATGTCTCAGTAACATTTCCAGACGAAAAATAAACAAGGCGTGATCCGACCTCCAGCTTGCATGGGGCGCGTGCTATAATCTACAGTCAAATAGAGCGTTGTTTCAATTACGAAAAGCAAATTAAAATAAATACGCTATATTTTAATATAAGTAAATCTTCTGTACTGTTTAACATGCACATTATTTCTTTTTTACATTTTCAATCTAATAAATAAATTATAAACCTTCTATCCTAAAATTCCTGTATCTTTAACTCAACGCAAAACATCTTTTTCAGACCTTTTGAAGCTTTCCTACAGCCTCCCCAAACACAAGAACAACACCACAATGAACAAGAACAATAATAAAAACAAAGTAGATTGTCGGCTTACTCCCCGAGTAAGGGTAAAAGAAAGCGTAAAGCAGAAATTGCTATTACATTGCTGCAGGTATTGTAAAATTGATATTCATTTTCAGTAAGCATTATAAATAAAGCAATAGTTATTAACACGACCTCTACCCCAGTGCAATTGGTTATCAAAATCTGAACATCCAAGATCTCTTGTCAGACGTATTGTTCCAATAATATTTTCAGTAAGTTCATGAGTTTTAGACTGGGAATTAATATTGCCATTTTGCAGATTGTTTAAATTTGTTGGCGACTTTTTCATCAAGCATTGTAAAAAAAAATTAAAGACAGTCAAGATATAGGAAAGGTATGCTATATAAAATTAGTAAAGACTGAGAAAAAAATGTAAGAATAAAGGGGAACACTTTTGACAATTACCCGTTCAATTGTGGAACAACCTTGTTTAACGAATAACGATTCAAGACAAGAATGTGTGAGTGTGTCGATTGCCACAGTAGTTGGTGAAAACTGGTTATTAAAACTTAACCAAACTTGTTTGATAGTTCGGATTTCGAGAGAGAGAGAGAGAGAGAGAGAGAGAGAGAGAGACTGTCGATGGCTTTGGACAAAACCTTGAAGTTTCGACTGGGATAACATTCCTTTATGTGTACGTATGATAAATTCACAATGATATGTAATATTATGTTTTGATTGGTATGGCCTCCTTCCTTGTCATGGGAGCAGTCGGTAAAACTAGCGATGATTTCTGATTGCTCTGCAACATTTAGAGTTGTTTATATTCTGAACCTTGCACCCGCTTGCGTTTATATATATATATATATATATATATATATATATATATATATATATATATATATATATATATATATATAAAATTGGCTGTACCTGGCCACGCGTTGCTGTGGCTCAGTCTGGTTAAATGGAAAAGAAAGAAAGAAAAAGCTCCTTTCTCTTACTCTCTCTCTCTCTCTCTCTCTCTCTCTCTCTCTCAAACAACCGTTTTTCTCTGTCTCTCCTCTCTCACTCACTTTTTCCATCTTTTTCCTACCTAACACCCCCTCTACTCTCTCTCTCTCTTCCTCTCCCTCTTGCTCCTTTCTCTTACTCTCTCTTTCTTTCTCCAACAATCACTGTCTCTTTCCCTCTTTCTTCACGCTAATAACAACCCTCTCTCTCTCTCTCTCTCTCTCCTCTTAAGCAACCCCCTCTTCTCTGCCTCCGTGTCTCTTTCTAACCCTCCCTTTCTTTTTTCCTCTTTTTTTCTCCTTAACACCCCGTCTACTCTCTCTCTCACTTCCTCTCCCTCTCATTCTCTCTCAGTCAACCTCCTTCTCAAACTCCATCCTCTTTGATGTCATTAATGTTTATCCTATAGTATTCTTTTCCAAATGATAAGTCATAGTATTTATACAGAAATTATGTATGGTAAATTTGTCAAGTAACTAAGTCTACGGGTATAACCAGCCCATACCCCCGTCTCACGGGCAGAACCAGCTCCGTTTCAGGGAATCCCTTCTCATCCACACCCCCTTCGGAGGGGGGGAAGTAAGATGAAAACCCATTATAAAAACATGGCATATTCGAATGTGATGTTGTGTCAAAATTTCAAAGCAATCGGTGAAGAACTTTCGGAGATTAAAGATTTTGAACAAATTTACATTTTTATTTATAAGGATATGTGGGTGTTTGTTTGTTTCTTTGTTTGTCGTACTATAACGCTTTTATTTCCCAAACCTACATAAAGAGTTAAATCACTCAAATGATAGGCTTAACCCTCGAACAAAAAGTAATGGCGGAGGAAGAAAGAGCGAGTCTTAGGAACACCTGACTTTCGGGAATGAAAGAATTATGCTAATCCGATCCTTCGGGGAACAATATTGCTCCTCTCTCAGAAAATATATTCATGACATTTATTATTCCCTAACGATGAAAGATTTGGCGCGTGCGTTTTCTACAAGGAGTAAAAAGTTCAGATTTTTAGCTCGCACGAAAAAACCACGTCTGATCTTTCTTGCTCATATATACGTATACTATATATATACACATACATATATTGGTTAATTATAAATTTGGGAATAATTATACCTACAAATATTGAGCCAATTTTTTTCTCAATTTCTAGGGAATAACTCACACCCGAAGAGAATTATGATTGATAAGTGTACATACATATGCACCAGCCAGGGTTCGTACCTAGATATCTCGAATACGAATTGTAAAGATGATGAGTGATATCGAATAACAACATCATTTCCATAGGCTGAAGTTACATAATCAAATAAAGTGGTTGGCAAATGTTCTCCCATAATAAACAAACGTCTCTCTGTGTTCTTATATAAACGATTACACAAACATCCGGCTTGTAAACGTTGAAAAGTGGATTAGGTCAGCATAAGGGAAAAAAGTAAATAGAAATAATCTTGGCCAGACAGACTGGGATATTTTAATGACCATATTGATAATATAAGGTTGCTGGTAGTTTGTAAATGGATGAACAGCAAATGCGGTTTAGATGTACGAGAAAATATTGTGGGAGGTTGTAAATGATAAATAATAAACGTTTTTATTTACACATAAATAGGCCTACACGGCGTTCAGCTTTCATAAGAAGAATCTGGAGTGTATAAAGCTGTTGATAATGCACGGACAGAGAGAGAGAGAGAGAGAGAGAGAGAGAGAGAGAGAGAGAGAGAGGGTCAAACGTTGTAATACGAGGAACAACAGGAAAGTAGATCGTACAACGCAGGCATTTCAAAATGCACCAACAACACTGGCTTTTCAAATTGGACCAACAACTCAGGCATTTCAAAATGCACCAACAACACTGGCTTTTCAAAATGGACCAACAACTCAGGCATTTCAAAATGCACCAACAACACTGGCTTTTCAAAATGGACCAACAACTCAGGCATTTCAAAATGCACCAACAACACTGGCTTTTCAAAACGGACCAACAACTCAGGCATTTCAAAATTCACCGACAACACTGGCTTTTCAAATTGGACCAACAACTCAGGCATTTCAAAATGCACCAACAACACTGGCTTTTCAAATTGGACCAACAACTCAGGCATTTCAAAATGCACCAACAACACTGGCTTTTCAAATTGGACCAACAACTCAGGCATTTCAAAATGCAACAACACTGGCTTTTCAAAATGGACCACCAACTCTGGCATTTCAAAATTCCCGGACCAACAACTGGCTTTTCATGGGACCAACAACTCAGGCATTTCAAAATGCACCAACAACACTGGCTTTTCAAAATGGACCAACAACTCAGGCATTTCAAAATGCACCAACAACACTGGCTTTTCAAATTGGACCAACAACTCAGGCATTTCAAAATGCACCAACAACACTGGCTTTTCAAATTGGACCAACAACTCAGGCATTTCAAAATGCACCAACAACACTGGCTTTTCAAAATGGACCAACAACTCAGGCATTTCAAAATGCACCAACAACACTGGCTTTTCAAAATGGACCAACAACTCAGGCATTTCAAATTGGACCAACAACTCAGGCATTTCAAAATGCACCAACAACACATGCGTTTCAAAATGGACCAACATCGCAGGCATTTCAAAATGCACCAACATCGCAAGCACTGCACAATGCACCAACAACTCAGGCGCACCTAGAATATGTCATAGAGTCTGCAAATGCTTCTCAGAAAACTAATCACGGTAAGATGTAGTTGTGACATACAGGAAGTCAGCCAGAACTATATACTATCTAATTACGGAAAAGTTTGCGGAACAATAATTAGTCGACAATGTCGTCCTCAAAGTTTTCATCCAGTTGCCTGAACAGATGTGATGTGATCGACCATTCAGGTGGCTTTGATGTCGTTCCAGAGCACCCGAGTTTTATGCCAAAATGACAAGTTAGAAAAAGAAGCTGTGGAAATTGAATATGAAATAAACGCATTAAATAAAAACTATATATTAGGTTATTACGTCGCTCTCTTGATTAACTAACAATCTTCGGAGATTGACGCTTTCTTCTCAGCATAAGGCTGACACACACACACACACACACACACACACAGGGAAAAATGGTTCATGGATCAAATCATAATGATTTTATATTTGAGAGAGAGAGAGAGAGAGAGAGAGAGAGAGAGAGAGAGAGAGAGAGAGAGAGTTTTTTTGTTTTAATCAATTTATTGCGCCCATTGGCGTCAGACATTTGAGTGAGAGAGAGAAGAGAGAGAGAGAGAGAGAGAGAGAGAGGAGAGAGAGAGAGAGAGAGATTTCTCCTTAAATAGTTACATTCACATCCAAAAGCATATACATATTTATTATTTGTTTTTTTTTCAGTGAATTTTTATTGAACTCCCATGAATTCATTATTCTCTCAATTAAAAAAAGCACCGCTGAGGATCCATACCAAATACTGTGGCAGCTGTTTCCCAAGACTATAAAAAAATATAATAATCATAATAATACTAAAAAAAAACAGCTAGCGGAGATCACATCGGGGCTCTCTTGTCCATTACAAGTTCCTCTTGTTGAAAAGGAGCAGATTCGAAGGAAAGCTGGAAAAAGTTAGGTTGGACAAACTTCGGGTTAATTGAATAAAGTTGGGAAAATGTAAGGGAAAATGTGCTACAGAGAGAGAGAGAGAGAGAGAGAGAGAGAGAGAGAGAGAGAGAGAGAGAGAGAGGGGATAATTAACGAGTAAGTTGATTACAGAATGAAGTTATTAACGCTACCAAAGCGCTGAATTTCTGGGCGAATAATAATAATTTAACGGTAATAAATTTTTTTTTTTTTCTGAGGAATCGCTAGATACATTGGCTATCTGAAACGTGTAGGGTGATGGGCTATAGTAGATTCACATCAACCGTGCATCTGATGTCTAGTCCAGTCCCTTACGACGCTCCTGATTGGCTGTTGATAAACCAGTCACAGGGTTGGGAACTCTGTCTCTCTCGAGAGTTCACATAGGCAGGATGTATGTTCCAACTCTCCTGAGAGGTACTTTTGAAAGACGTATCCCTCAGGAGAGGGGGAACATACATCCTGCCTATGTGAACTCTCTCGAGAGAGAGACTGAGAGTTTCCAGCCCTGTAACTGGCTTATCAACAGCCAATCAGGAGCTTCTTAAGGGACTGGACTAGACGTCAGATGCACGGTTGATGTGAATCTGCTATAACACTGAGACGTAACATTTAATAAGAGGGAAACAAAAGTAATATTCGTCTCGAATAGGAAATTAGAAAAAAGCCATGAATATAACAGCGCTTTTTTTTAATTCTATTCATTCCTCGGGTATATTTTTGCCGTCCCCTCTCTTGAGCCTTCCGCTAATTTTACCGCTGTATCTCAAGTCTCATAAGAAAAAGCATTTGTGAAAAGAGGTGATGTGTTATCACAGAGAGATAGTGGAATATACAGCGCTGTAAGTTCGTTTAAAAGAGATACAACTTGCGACGAAAGAAATTCAATGTTAATCCTACCGTCTAAAAATATTCCAATGGAAACGATCTTCAGAAGTCATATGAATTGATAATAACGGAAGCTAATAAGGAGTTTGCTTAAACTGGGCCATATTGGAATATAGTATATCATGTCAAATGCAAATGTGATAAAACAAATATTGTCACGTTTCAGGAACCCATTTTGTAAGCATTCGTTATTTTCAAAATACATAATTATATTCTAAACCAGGAATTTTAGGATAGGATATTTATGATTTATTTATTAGAATGAAAATGTAAAAAATAAATAAATTTGCATTTTAAACAATACGGAACAATTATTTCTAATAAAATGTAACGTATTTATTTTCATATTCATTGGTGAAACAACGCTCTATTTGACCGTAGATTTTAGCACGTTTGAATTAACGTTAAGTTAGGAATATAATGTTTACCACTTATGTGTGAGGGGGAAAACCCTGTACGTGTCCTCAGTAAGCTGGAGGTCGGATCACGCCTTGTTACCAGTTTGATTTATTATTGCTTTGATGATTAATTTATGTTGAATAATATAAAAGGTTTGACGAAGTCTGTTCCAATATTTACGCAACATTATGATGATAAACTGATAAATACGACGGGAATGTGTTAATTGGAGTTTTTTTTTTTAAGAATTATTACTATTTTCCTAATGAAGGAAAAGTCTCTTTAATGAAATTAGTTTTGTTGAAGCTGCAATATATTTTCGACAGATCCCTAATTGGAGGAACAACAGTCTTAATGAGTAAAGGGGAACTGTAAAGATGAACAAGTCAATGTGGTTGTCAACAGTAATTTAGCAAATTACTGAGGTTTCCTTTCAGATATCAGTAAAATTTGTATTCCATACAAATGAATGAAATCTCTAACATAAGTATTTGATGCTTCACTTCTTATATATATATATATATATTATATATATATATATATATAGATATATATATATATATAATATATATATAATATCATAAATCTTTATACTACACAGTTTCTTCCTATGGAATGATGTACGGTTTGCCAAAGATTCATAAAGATGATATTCCTATCTGCCCTATACTGGCTTCATATAATAACGCTATATATATACGAGGGTTGTCCGTAAAAGAAGGTTCCCAAAGATTCTTCGCAATGAAAAAAATGATTTTTGGCACTGAATAATACATTTTTGGAAAGCTTAGACTTTTTCCTATTTTTCGACATAATCGCCGTTGAGATCAATGCATTTTTGCATGCGGTGTACCATCTTCTTTATGCCTGAATCGTAAAACTCTCCCGCCGCTCCGTGAAGGTAGCTTAAAACCTCTTCTTTCAGCTCCTCTCCGGTTCTGAAATGTGTTATGGACGTCTGTATGTCCATGTTTGAATTCTCTGCACCATTGGCGCACATGTTGTACGCTCATACACTTTTCTCCGTAGACTTCACACAGTTGGGAATGAATGTCCACCAGTGCAGCGTATTTTGCACACAAAAAGCGAATCATAGAGCGCAATTCGCACCCAGCAGGAAAAGCGAGTGGGAGCTCCATCTCTATCGGCTGCCAAGCCAAGGCTGAGCATTGCAGACAGCTCGCCGGGAGAGGGGTGGGGGGGGGGGGGGGGGGGGCCTGAAGAGGGAGAACCAAACTACACGCCAGTGTCGCCGGATCCCACGTGACAGAGTTCCTTGCGACTGTAGCTCCTTGAGAACCTTATAATACACACAACCCAAGTATATATATATATATATATATATATATATATATATATATATATATATACATAATATATATGTATAACTGAATCACGAAAATATGGAATGCAATGAATATATAAATAAATAAAGACAAAATCTACAAAGGAAAGTGATACAATGGAGTACCACTGTGAGGCTTTTCGACTTCTCGTCCTTTACTATATATATATATATATATATATATATATATATATATATATATATATATATATATATATAGTAAACTACATCCTTACTTATACATATGTGTACACTAGTTAATTTTACACATATATTTTCCCCCACCTTCATATCTAGGGCAATTACCACTGCAATCGTCGCAACCGTTAGAGAAATGTCCCATTAGCGGTGAACTGGTCTGGAAACTAATTATATAAATTTCTCTCGAATACATTTGCAGAAGACGAATAAATCGCGATGAAATGAGAGGACGGCAGCTGACTGAACTATAATGCTATTGGGATGACAATCATTGCTCAGGCGTCCGTGTAGGAGAGAAGGGTGATTTAATTTGAAGTTTTTCAGATGGTTGGGCTGGGAAGGGTTATTGGATGCTTTTGTTGACGGCCATTGAAGTGGTTTTTCAGTGGAATTTTTAGTTTTCCGTGAGAGGAAACTATCGTTCCGGCTTTCTTTATCCGTCCAGACTCAGA
Organism: Macrobrachium nipponense; assembly: GCF_015104395.2. Taxonomy (NCBI): domain Eukaryota; kingdom Metazoa; phylum Arthropoda; class Malacostraca; order Decapoda; family Palaemonidae; genus Macrobrachium; species Macrobrachium nipponense. Next base: position 74,857,602 of record NC_087206.1, read on the forward strand.
TCTTAAAAACTACTGAGGCCAGATGGCAGACTCCCAGGAAGAGATAGAGCGGCTGCGACGTGCACTTCATGATCACAGCTGCCTTTCCTTTACCATAGAACACTGCCAAGACCGCCGCCTCCACTTCCTCGACGTCCTTGTCGAGCAGCAAGACACCCGATTCCGCACGAACGTGTACACGAAGCCGACGAACCTGGGTATGTGTATGAACGGAGAGAGCGAGTGCCGAGAGGTATAAGCATTCCACCATCAGCGCCTTCGTCAGGAGGGCCCTCTCGCACTGCTCTTCCTGGAGCGACACACATAGCGAACTGGAACGAACAGCCCAGGTCCTCGTCGACAACGGACACACTAATCGCGCCGTTGATGCTGTTATAGCAAAGAAAATTGAAGATTGGTACCTCCAGGAACCCCGTCCCGACATCCCAGAGCCCATCAAGCTGTTTTACAAAGGGCACTTTCACCGAAGGTATAAGGAGGACGAGCAAGCCCTCAAGCTCTCAAGACCATCATAGAGAGAAACGTCACCCCCACCAATCAGGACAAGACCATTAATTTAATAATATATCATAAAACGAAGAAGACAAGCAGCATGGTGATGAGGTACAACCCAGCGGCCCCCCTGCAGGATCCCTTGAAGAAGACGAGCGTGGTCTACCGATACACGTGCCCCGTCCGAGGATGCCTCGGCAAATACATCGGCATGACCACCATGCGATTCTCCAAGATAATCTCCTGCCACGCCCAAGAGGGAGCCATTTATAATCATGCCAGGACTGCCCATAACGTAAGAATAAAAAGGAGCGATATTGTACCTAATATCGAAATAATTGACCAAACCACCGATCCCCAACGTTTACGAATCCTGGAAGCCCTCCATATAAGAAAGGAGAAACCTAACTTGAACATTACCCAAGAAACGTTTCTCCTTCTTACCGCCGCCCGAAGATCAGCAGCGAACGACCACCCAAATATCCAGGAGCGCCAGTGGGATGATAGGATTCCTACCGCAGGTAGGACTCCTGACATTCATTCCCCGATACACTACTCGACGAGAGATCCCAGACTTCGCCCCAGACCGGCTCGACCAATGAGAACGCAGCTCTAGGATTCGAGCCGCTATAAATATCGGCATGCAAACACCATCTCTTCACTTCTACTGCTAAGCAGCAAAGAAGACGACCTACCAGAAGGTAGAAACGTCGCGATAAGCCAGAGCTATACCAGCAGTAATACCAGCTGAATACCAGAGACGACCCCGGCCTGACATTGACCTCTCTTACGGAATGATACCAACACCGACGACGACCCCTGCTTGATCTGAACCAGAGGAACGCCTTCCCATATACCAGTATTCTGATAATACCAGTATACTGATAATACCAGTCTTTGATTAATGAAGCCTGTTCTGAATAAAATACCACTTTCAGCATTATCCCTAATATGAATATTGGACAATTATTGCGAAGTATCGCTGAGCCAAAAAAGCAAGTAATAAGAAAAATAGAAAGGATAATATATAAGATTAATTCGCTGAATTCTGCCATTTTATTCAACAGAATTTGTTTAAAAGAGGGTCTTCTTCTAAAATAATAATAATAATAGTAATAATAATAATATAATATTTATTTATTATTATCTATTTATTATTTATTTATTATCATTTATTATTATTTTTTTTATTATTTATTATTTTATTATTATTTATTATTATTATTTATTATAATTTTTTATTTTTTATTATTTACTACTATTATTATTCCTTATTATTATTATTATTATTATTTATATTATTAGTTTATAAAAACAATTAAAATTACCCTACAAATCACAGCACAATGCCATCACCTGTTACGTTGTAATGGATCGGTCCTGTCTGATTTTGTTGCATAAATCATCCCTGCCTGTTATTTCCCGCTGATAAATTCAAGTCTTCATAAATCACCCGATGCTATTTTTTTTATCAGCATTGCCCCTCTCGTCACGATGTAAAAGGTTCCTTTCTTCACCTTTCAAGAAAGGTGAAAGGTGAAATAACTTCATCACTCATCTTCAATACCGACTTGACAAAGGTTGGCAGCCAACATCATGACTCTTTCGGGAACAGAATTCCTCCATATTGAAGTCGCGTATTTATGATCTTCATTGGAGAAAGTGCATCAAATTTATCTTAAGAGATAAGACATTAATATTCTCTCTCTCTCTCTCTCTCTCTCTCTCTCTCTCTTTCTCATTTGCATGTGCGTGCGTGCACATTTATTAGTAAGCACAAGTTAATCGTAACGGTCGGTGTTCTGGAAAATCGAAAAGATACAATAACATAATCCATTTGTCTACGAAATAGGTTTCTTTTTTTTTAGTCTACATAAATTGCACTCTTGTCAATTATCTCGACAGCAAGAGCAAGACCTTGCATTACAACGGAATAAGTAGGCCCACGTTCTCTAAATTTAAAACAAAAGTTGTTCAATGCTATTGTTGCATCTGATCTATTTCTGTCCATTGTTCTGTCGTTTTTGTATATAAAGGGCGATATGTGCTCTTAACATTTCATATTCCTAATTTATACTGTTTTTTTCTATTTCACAACAGTAAGGGAGAACGTGTCTTTGAAATAATTCGTTTCTTGGACTATATTTACTCTAAAAGTAGCTAAAATAGCATACCATTTCTACCAGAAGAAAGCCGATCTTTCGATAATATACTTTGCTATTATTTGTTCGACGATAGGTATAATTTTTTTATGAACAATCTCCTGCCCCTTTGATTCTTTAAGGTAATCTTTCGCTGCATTTTCCGTTGCCATAATAATCTGCTTGCATGAAATAAGTACTTTTTCACCAGGTATTTAAAAAAATTTCTTTGCAAATTACAGGTGTTATAAAATACTCTAAAACGACACAAGTTGGTGTGAAAATAATTGCGATTCATTCGGAAATAATATTTGTGTATATTATTGTATAATTGTTGCAGGCCCTCATGGGAAGCAAGTCAATTCATCTTTGCCTTTTTAGAGTTTCTTTTTCGATCATTTTTCATATCATTTGTTTCATGTCCTCTTTTTTTGGGCACTATTTCCAACATTTTTGACCACTCTAATTCTAGAAAGTTCTTCGAACTCTTGTTCAAAATAAACATATATTTCAGTAGTTTTTCGTTTACGATCGGAACTGTCTGCAGTTGAGGGCTCTTCGACATTGGCGATCTTCGAAATAACTTCTTACTTGCACCTGTCTATGTTTACTGTTCATTAACAATCATATCATCGTATCAACTAAGGATTATATCACGATCAGTGCAAAGATTCGGCTTCTTCTTTGTTTGTTTGTTTGTTTGTATGGTGTTTTTACGTTGCATGGAACCAGTGGTTATTCAGCAACGGGAACAACGGCTTTAACGTGACTTCCGAACCACGTCGAGAGTGAATTTCTGTCACCAGAAATACACATATCTGACTTCTCACATGAATGCCCGAGAATCGAACTCGCGGCCACCAAGGTGGCAGGTCAAGACCATACCGATCACGTCACCGAGGCGCTTCTAATATCTTTTGGCGTATTTCTTTTATCTCTGATAAAAAATTATAATCATTATCTCGCTTACCATTCTACATTCGCCTTTCTCCCTGATAACCATAAATGTAGCACAGTATACCTTACGCATCGCCACAAATATAGCATTCTCAGTCATGATGTATGTGTTCAATAACCAAATATTTCTGGTCATGTAAATTTTTTTTTCAGGAAGCAATTTTTGTTGTATTATTTCACATCCTATGTACAACCACTGTAAGACGGAAGGTCATATTTTAATTGTCAGCTGATCAGATTAGGTATCTGGCTGTTTTAGTGCATGGCTACAGTGAAGAAAACACACACACGCACACACACACTTTTCCTAAAAAAAAATATCAACTGCCATGCATACTTCTCACACTATTTGTGTTTCTCTCTCTCTCTCTCTCTCTCTCTCTCTCTCTCTCTCTCTCGTGCATTTTTTCATCTAAGTTGATGCTCATTCCATTGACTTTCGTCGTCTTTTGTTTTCCCACAGTTCTCCACTTTGCCCTTAATGGAAGGCGCTTTCAATAGTAAACTCTACCTTCGACCTCAGAGCTGAATTATGTTTGTTCTATGGAAATGGGAATCCTTGGAATGAGGTTTATCTTCTGACTGCCGATTTGGTTGCTGTGTGGTAAGGATTTTGGATTTGGACTTAAATTGGATATGGGAGGAAAGTGATAAACTGCATTATACTGGGTTACTAATCACCACATATTATATGATAAGATCCGTTGAGAATTAAATGCGTGTTTATAGAGTGACCTGTTTCTTCAGATTTATGCTATGGTTCTGTTCCAAATATGTTTTTTTTTTCTTTAATACCACTCCTAGTAAATCTTATAAATCCTCGCTAATTATCCTGAACAAAGTATCTTTCAGTTCAAGTAAGTTTTATGTGTACATTGCTGTTTATCAATATTATCAATGTTTCCTTTATAGTTTACATTTATTATAAAATACTAAATGTAATTTTATTTTCTTGAACGCTTTTAATTAATATTCATTAAGAAAAAAAAAACATTCTTCTGAGGACACTTTCTACTGAATCTGTTTGAAGTTGCAAGGAATTATTCCAATGAAATTACTTTTCATTACTTTTCTCCCTATTCTAACAAGGAGTGATCCGACCCCCATCTTACTCGGGGAGCGTGCTAAAGTCTACGGTCAAATACAACCTTGCTTCACCAACGAAAATCAAAATGAATACGCTATAATTTATTAGAAATAATTGTTCTGTACTGCTTAACATGCATATTATATACTTTTTACATTTTCATTCTAATAAATCATGTATCTTTAATTCAAAGCGAAACACCATTTTTCAGGCCTTTTTAGGCTTTCCTAGGACCCCACCCCTCAACAAGAACAACAATAACAACAGCAACAAAGTAGTTTGTAGGCTTACTCCCCGAGTAAGTGAAAACCACTGGCAAATGGCAGCTTCGTGAATTGAATATCTTATAGACTTAACTGTATAAAAATAGTAACACCCGTCAGAGTTCAAGTGACATATTATCAGAGGTCAAGTGACGTGACCTATTACAGATGACCTTCGTTCGATTCTTTCCAGACATTTCATGGAAACTGCTGAAACTAAATGGGAAAAGCGCTGCTTCTTTTCGTTAACTAGTTAATCACTCTCTCTTTCTTACGCACGAGAGAGAGAGAGAGAGAGAGAGAGAGAGAGAGAGAGAGAGAGAGAGAGAGAGAGAGAGAGAATCTTGATTATAGCAATGTACTGGCAGACGATCTGATTCTGGGAGGGAAAGCGAGAAGCATCCTCACAAAAAATCTGAACTGATTACTGATTGCATTTCATCAGTTTGCGACTGTCTATGTACTATGGC
>NC_087206.1:74865511-74873557 GCF_015104395.2 Macrobrachium nipponense
TACTTTAGACACCGAATGATTGAAAACATTTTGAATTAAAAACATAAAAAAAAAAACCAGGCGAATTGGCTTCAAAACACATCGTAAGTAAAACCTCCCTTAATAGGGAAATACTAAAAGACTGCTCCCTCATCCTTAGAAGCGCTAATTTAGGAAAAAAAAAGAAAAATGAATGATCTGAGTCACAAATATAGCTTCGATAGATGAGCCTAAAGAGAGAGAGAGAGAGAGAGAGAGAGAGAGAGAAACAAAGAAAAAGGAGACAGAGCTTTTGAAAGAAACCTCATAATATGAGAATCCACAAAGCGGGTTACGATAATTGGAGTTGCAAGATCATTGTCTTCGATCAAACGAATTTCCAGTTCCCATATTAAAGATTGATTCTCTTTGATTTTTAATGTAATTAGATTTCGAAAAGAGTTTCTCTTGTGGTTTTCATTATTTTTTTTTTTGCTTAGCAGCGGGTCATTTAGTAAGAAGGCACTCTAATAAAACGACTCTATTTTGCATAAAGGAACAATATTCCCATCTTACTAAGGCAATATTATTGCTTGATTATTGCTTGATTGTTTATATGGTGTTTTTACGTTGCATGGAACCATTGGTTATTCACCAACGGGACCAACGGCTTTTTACGAGACTTCCGAACCACGTCGAGAGGGAACTTCTATCACTAGAAATACACATCTCTTACTCATCAACTGAGTGCCCGAGAATGGAACTCGCGGCCACCGAGGTGGCACGCCTACACCATACCGACCACGCCACTGAAGCGCAGGCAATATTATTTATGATAGATGAATGTATAGTTTTAGTGGCAGCCATATGGCATATTACGCATTAGTTAAAAACCGAGTTTATAATGAATTCATCTAATAATTCCCTTCTACTAATAATATGCTTCTAATTTTTCCAAGTTGTTGCAATGAATGTAATGATCTTTAGCCTAGATAACCGTCCAATAATCCATTTGGCAGAAGCTTCACCGAATTAAATTCGATTCTCTCAGATTTGATTTTAAAATAGGAATGATGTGTTTTCATAAGGATTTTCTTTAGTTCCTGAAAAAAAAAAATAAAATAAAAGATTATGTGTTTCATAAGGATTCTTTGTAGTTCCTGAAATGCTTAAGAAAAAAATTTTTAACTGGTTAAAGTGGAAACTTTTCAAATAAATCCTCTTCTCTCAAACATTATTCCAGAACACGACTTGACTAAGCTGTTGCAATGAACGTTTTTCGATAGTCGCTGAAATATTAGAAAAAAAAAAAAAAAAATTACCGCATCGCCTGATATTGTAAAAAAAAGAGTAAAACTAACACTCAGTTTATATTATAAGTTGCTCTAAGCTCTGCCCCGTATGTATAATTTTTACATATTTTTTTTTACACTTTTAGGCAACTCGATAAAAACTGCTACTGAATTGCATCTGTTTTACCCAATAAAGAACTTAATGAAAGTCTTCATGGATGTTTTATGGTAACATAATGTCTTTCTACATTCAATAAAAACCTTAAAAGTAAACGCTAAAGGGCTTTAAATCCAAAGTTATGGAATTTTTCAATGAACAAAATCATAATCTGATTACTTAAAGAGATAAGTGAGCATACGATGTCTCCTCGGATGGATTAACAAGTCTTTGAGACATCCTAATCCTTGTAACTCCTTGCAACTTAAATACGACATTTATCGGGTTCTAAAACTCAAATGTAAGTTCCATTTATGCCACCTGTACGACAACACAGCTGTCGGAACCCCTGCTATTATGGTAAATTTACATCTGTTGTGACCCCATTATCTGTCTCGTGGGTTTTGTAATATTAAGCATAAGACTTTTAAGACGACAATAGAATAAACTAGAATTTTCATATATTACTATTTGGAGGCACAAAAAATGTGCAGTTGCCTTGGGAATAATGTACTTCAGTCAATTCCAAGAAAAAGTTGCAAGCAACAATAAAATGGATTTTGTCATCACAAAACAAAGCAATATTAAACTTTGCACAAACTATGCAAAAGAGACCTATTACCTATTTTTAATACGTTATAGCATATATCATTTGGCAAACTAATTCTTACTACTTAATTGACGCTATTTATTTAATTTCAGGTGTTGCATAAACTTGGATATGAAGAAAAGCCAATCAGCAACCAAGACCGCTCTTTACAAAACGAATGCATATTGCTGTTGTTATTCATGCGAGGGTAAGGCATAACTTCGTGAGTCTAAAATGAGAAGTTGCAGTAGTAGATTAAAAGTGAAACTGGTGTTGCAGACGGACTACCTTTGCAAGGCCATTGAAATCAGTCCCAGAGGAATCATGAATGAAGTGTATGGTGTGTTTACAGGGACAAGGGAACGGCCATTTTGCGGAAGGGACCACTATAACGATGGAAAACTACGCAATCGAGTTTTTAGTACAGCGTATAATGCTGTATGATACTCTCCGCCACGGCCCGCAAAACTCTCAGCCGGCCATGGTTGTTGCGATGCCAGACGCATGATCATGGCTAAATTTAACCTTTAATAAAATAAAACCTACTGAGGCTAGAGGGCTGCGATTTGGTATGTTTGATGATTGGAGGGTGGATAATCAACATACCAATGTGCAGCCCTCTAGCTTCAGTGGTTTTTAAGATCTGAGGGCGGGCAGAAAACATCCTGATGTACAGATAAAGCCATCTCTATAGCTTCCTTTTACAAAAAGCTAAAAATAATTTGATGAAATGCTCTTACAACTGGAATATTGCACGTCCCACTCAGTCCTGCAAATGTGTGTGGGTTGAGGAGGGGGTTGTGAAAGCCACTGGGGATGGAGTTTCAAGCTGCGGGGAAAGCGACGGACGCTATCGGGCGCTGTTCCAGGGACCGCCAGTATGACTCTTTCCAAAAAGGTTTCTTCAGGCCTCTAGTTAAAGAAGGAGTTACGACCTGACAATCGTTAATTTGTTCCACTCTATGTCTTTGAAGTATATTCCATTTATTAGACAAATACTCCGATTACAGACATTAATTAATTCCAATTACATACATTATTTAATTCCACTCTATGTCTTTAAAGTATATTCCATTTATTAGAGAAATACTTCAGTTAAAATTTGACTTTAAGAAAGTTTTAGACGCCATTTCATCAGCGTTTGAGTGACTTTATAGACAAAACGTAAATAATTGGCAAATAAACCACTTAAGTGGACTTTAAAATATGAAAAAATATAAATCATAGATTGTCATCAAAATCAGTTTCAATGATTTTAGGGAATTGTTGAAGGCCTCAAAGTCATACACGTAAGTCATTTATAACTTTGCTGCCTTTTCAAAAGTCTTCAGTTATCTACACATCTGCAGTTTTAAAGAATGGGCCAATCACGCTTTCATTAATTGATAACTATAACTGAAAATGGGTCGTGAAAACATAAACCATGTGTAATCCGACCTCCAGCTTACTCGGGGTGGGGGGTGAGGGGCGGCGTACTAATATCTATGGTCAAATAGAGCGTTCTGTTATCAACGAAATTAAAATAAATACGCCATATTTCACTAGAAATAATTTTTCTGTACCGTTATCATGAATATTATTTATTTTTACATTGTCATTCTAATAAATAGATAATAAATATCCTTTCCTAAAATTCATGTATTTTAACTTAACGCGAAATACCTTTTCAGACATTTTTAGGCTTTCCTAATCCCCCCACACCAACAACAACAGCACAACAACAACAACAACAACAACAACAAAGTGGTTTGTAGGCTTACTTCCCGAGTAAGAGGAAAAAACAGTAGACGTCACAGCCTGCGCCATTTGGCCATTTCGGACTTATTAAACCCCTGATGATTTACTTATCCCTCGAAAACTTCGCCCTGAGCTAAAGAGAAAGTTCGGAAATCAATTAGGTTGGTGTCAAAAACCACTGTTGTACAGCAACAAACACAGTTATACAGAAAAAAAAAAACACTGTTAAACAGCAACAAACACAGTTATACAGTAAAAAAAAACACCGTTATACAGCAACAAACAGTTTTATAGTAAAAAACAGTTATACAATAACAAACACTGTTATACAAGTTATACAGTGAAAAAATATTGTAAAACAGCAACAAACACAGTTATCCTGTAAAAAAAAAAAGTTCTACAGCAACAAACATATAGTAAAAAAAACTGTTATAAAGCAAAAAACACGTACAGTAAAAAAACTGTTAAACAGAAACAAACACAGTTATGCGGTAAGAAAGAAAACACTGTTATACAGCAACAAACACTGTTATACAGAAATATATATACTGTTAAACAGAAACAAACACAGTTATATAGTAAAAAAAAGCAATTAAACAGCAACAAACACAGTTATGCAGTAAAAAAAACCACTGATACAGCAACAGTGTTTTTTGACACCAATCTCCTTGATTTCCGAACCTTTTCCTTAACTCAGGACGACGTATTTCGAGGGCTAAGTAAATCATCAGTCAAACAAGTCGTCAACATATGTTGGAAACTAATCGCATACACATCAGAAACCTGCTGAGAACGAGTCCAAGAAGTTACTGGAGAACGACACTAGAGAATGTTGGAGAAATTGTTGAAGCGCTGGATAGGACAGCCCACAGATCTATGACTTGTGATGTTTGTGTGGAAAGTTCTGATGTTTATTTATCTATTTTATATTTTAGCCTGTTATACTGCATTGCGGAAACGTCCTCAAGTATGATTTTGGATAGAAGAAGGCATAAGCAACGATACATTATATTCACGCCAGTGTGTGCGTGTGTGTGCGTGTGTGTATGAGCCTGCATCTTCTAAAAGAAGTTAGTGGAGGAGGACCTTGTACAGAATGTTGGAGAAATTGTTAATTGAAGCGCTGGATAGGACAACCCCCAGATCTTTGACTTGTTGTGATGTTTGTGTGGGAAGTTCTGACGTTTATTTATTTATTTCATTTTATATTTTAGCATGTTCTACTGCACTGTGGAAATGCCGTCAAGTATGCTTTTGGATAGAAGACACATTATATTCACGCCAGTGTGTGCGTGTGTGTGTGTGTGTCTGCTGCTTGTAAAGAGATCGATTCATCCCGTGGTAGTCGTTGCCCCGAAAAGGAGGTTTTTAGATTAGAGAGACTTTGTTGTTTTGGCCTCCCACTCTGCCTCTCTGGCGCGGGAGTTATGGCAGCGGTCGACGGCACTAATGTCTATACACAACCAGACCTTTTCCGTCCATTACCGCCCCATTTTCCGCCACGACTTTTCCCGAACTTAGTGACGATTGTGGTTTATAGGACCTCAAAACCCTTCGATGAACCTGTCTGGTGGATATGTTTCATGCTTGTGTAGGTTACTAGGCTTCGCCATATAGTTTTTTGTAAAAAGTATTTCATGATTTTAAATGATATACAAAAAAATGGAGTGCACCTGAAATTATATAACGCTAACTTTTCAGCAAAAAATTAACCATATGTATTATAAGCTCTCTGTCTGTCTGTCTGTCTGTATGAGTCATTTTTCGTTCAAGAAATCTATCCTGATTTAGCCTCATAATTTCGTGCTGACGGCGTCACTTATACATCATATCAAAACGAGGAAACAAGTTCCGTATGAAATGGAATATATTTGAGGAATCCCCCATTTTTATATATCATTATTTCCACAGAAAATTGCTAAGATAATAACGATTTCCAAAGGACAGAGCAGATCAAAAGAAGCTCTTCAATACGAAGCCGCCCTTTGATCACAAGAAAGACAGAAGGGGCGGATTCAGTCAGTTTACCCGCTTAAGATTACCTAGGTTTAGCGATGACAGAAGTCTTAGTGTATCAGACGGTGATTTACTTCATCGCTTTCTCACGCAATGGCTTCCCCTTACACCACTCAAGAAATAGTGGACGATAATCACCCGATCCAAAGCATATTTTCGTCGCTTTATATCCTCGTTGTTTCGTTGCACTAGAGTAGATTCGCATCAACCGTGCATTTGATGTCTAGGCCAGTCCCTTACGACGCTCCTGATTGGCTGTTGATAAGCCAACCACAGGGCTGGAAACTCTCAGTCTCTCTCGAGAGTTCACATAGGCAGGATGTATGTTCCACCTCTCCTGAGGGATGCTTTTAAAAGACGCATCCCTCAGGAGAGGTGGAACATACATACTGCCAATGTGAACTCTCGAGAGTTCACATAGGCAGGATGTACGTTCCACCTCTCCTGAGGGATACCTTTGAAAGACGTATTCCTCAGGAGAGGTGGAACATAGATCCTACCCTTGTGAAGTCTCGAGAGAGACTGAGAGTTTCCAGCCCTGTGACTGGCTTATCAACAGCCAACCAGGAGCGTCGTAAGGGACTGGCCTAGACATCAAATGCACGGTTGATGCGAATCTAGTATAGTACTTGTCTCCCCTACAAACCTGGATTAGATAAGGACATTAGATTGCCCCGACAACTGGCCATTTATCTTAGACAGGGGAAGGAAGTTACAACACGAAGGTTATGCAATAACATTCACAACTGCGAGAGGAAGAGAATACAACGCACTAGGGCTTTCAAATACTATATACCTCCCCCAATCAACGCGTAAAATAACCCAAAAACAAATAACGAAATAGCACGTTCAGTCCCATCCGATCCGCCAATCTCTAGCAATCAATCACGGAGGGGTTGGAGAAGGAATAACTACCGAAGCGAACATAAACCTCCATTATTGACCCTGTAGCGAAATATGGGGGGCGATATTCCCCAAACTGTTATCAGCGCTACTTTTAGACAAAAATATCGAGAAACGCTTTGCCGAATTCATTGGCTGTTAGGACTGAATTATTAGGACCCGGCAAACACCTACATGCAGCATAGATCTGTTTGTGTTCTGTTTGTGATCTATTCTTGTTTGCTTGTATGGTGTTTCTGCGTTGCAAGGAACCAGTGGTTATTTAGCAACGGGACCAACAGCTTTACGTGACTTCCAAACCACGTCGAGGGTGAACTTCTATCACCAGAAATACACATCTCTGACTTCTCAAAGGAATGCCCGAAAATCGAGCTCGCGGCCACCGAGGTGGCAGGTCAAGACCATACCGATCATGCCACTGAGGCGTTTGTTTGTGATCTGCTCTGTTTGTGAATTGTAGAGGTAATTCAACTCCAATGGCAAACACGATTTCTCCAGTCAATACGTAATTGGCTTTCCTTTGCCAACTTCATAACGACCTAACCGAGAACTTTTGGAAATATTTAGAATTAGATGATTTTGCAATGTTTGTTTTGTAATCGTGTCTGCAATATAAACAGTTTTGCAAAGATGGTCGAAAGACGCCCATGTTCTCATCTGGATCTTGCTACCTCGAAATGATATTCTATTGAATAAAAGCATATCTCAGTTACGAAGCTGAGAATCATCCATTACAGAGAAAGTATTATAGTATTATGATCACGCATAAAGCAGGCACTAGGCGGGATAACATCAAAATGAAATATTTTGCAAGCAATATCCCGATGTTATCATTTTACGTGCATACATCGGAAATTTGAAAGCGTGGAGGTATAAACATAATTGGCCGACTGATCACAGTATCAGATTTAATTGTCATGTTTTTTACTTCAACTATTATTAATCCAAGATTTGCACATCCTCTTAATGCAGCATTTCGTTTTCAGACTTATACTGTATTTTCGCTTACTCGGGGAGTAGCGTTTTGACATGACGTTGCTAGCCGTCTGCCATCGTCTCATTTGGCAACATTTAAACGAGATAGAGGGTTTGATTATACGTGTGTCGGTGTGCTTGTACATAAGTTTGTGAACCCATCTTTTGTTGTGGGCGAATTCTTACATGTGGGCGAATTCGGACTTGTGTCAAACACTTGGAAAATTCAACTAAAGTAAACATTATTAAACATATCACATAATTCATGGAAAGCCTTAACAAGACCCGGCACTAGAAGAGCCCTGGTGATCTGAAGAGTTTAATGATGTATGCACATTAAAATGTATTAACCCGGGATCATCATCATCATCATCATCATCATCATCATCATTCAGCAGTGGAGTGAAAAGTGCTAAGCG
>NC_087206.1:74874057-74904057 GCF_015104395.2 Macrobrachium nipponense
CCGGCAGACAAACACATACATTGAACGATCTGTTTTTGACAGACTCAAGTCGCAAGCTAGCAGCAACCTGCTCGTGACAGATTCCCGTTGAGATCGGTCTTCAGACACGAAGCTCCGCCCACTTTTGCGTTCAGACAAGCCCATACACAATATTTTTGCGAGCGATACAGACAATCGTTCAGTGTTTGGGGGCCTTAAGGGTTACAGCAAGATAGCAATTCCTCAGTAATGATAGAATATGGATCTTCATACAACAAATTGGTCTATTCGTGTGGCCCTTATCTGGTCTACAGTGTATCGATAAAATATGAACGCGTAGGCACAATTAGCTGCCTAAATCCTCTGCAACATGAAGTATAGTTATGAGGAGGACAGCTAATACTCTGGAGGATAAGCCTAAGGAATTCTACAAAACATTGTTTGTTGATTCTCTTTCTTTCTCTCTCTCTACATATCCTTTTCTATCTCTTCCTGCGTCCTCGTGATTAGATAGTAATAGATTCATTCACCTTCGCAGAAGACAGGGTTTGTCATGGTAAAAAAATAGCTTTCAATGAGAAAATAGAAAAATGAAAAAAAAAAAAAACTAGAAAATCTTGATAGCAATAATAATAAATAACAATAATAAAACCGAACCGAATATTTCTGTGACTGAGGCTGTGTTTACTAGAGAAAAGATTTTTGCCTATAAATTCATGGAACATGAAACTCGCAGAGGTCCTTTAAACACACACACACACACACACACACACACACACACACACACACACACACATATATATATATATATATATATATATATATATATACATATCATATATATATATATAATATATATATATATATATATATATATATATATATATATATATATATATATATACGCCGCAAAGGTGGGGATCCACACCAAGCAAAAAAAAAAAAAAAAATTGACCAATAGTGTTTCGTATAGTCTTGGGTAAATTTATAACAATTACAACATAAATACACCAAAAGGGCGGTAATATAAGAGAGGGTAGAGAGGGTCATTCCCAGCTTTAGACACGATACTGACTGACTTCTCACGAAGCTTGGGGTCAGCAGATTTTTTATTCAGGAGAGCATTGCTTGAGGCAAACGGCCCTTAGACAATCAGCATTGAATCTGTGTCTGATAGCAAGGCTACTGTGCACATGTAGTTTTTATATATACTATATATTATATATATTTATATAATATTATATATATATATATATATATATATATATATATATATATACACACACACACACACACACACATATCTATATATATATATATATTATATATATAATATATATATATATATATATTATAATAAATGCGCACACATATTTATATAATAAGCAAAACCAAAAAAGTGGTTGACTAACGCACAAAGAAGAATAATGAAGAATAATATTTCTTTTTCAATTACTACCCCTGCTGCTTGGAGCTTGTTGAACGAAATCGACAATGTCATACCAACTCTACCAATCCTGACTGAAAAATACCTTCGAAACATTAACTGGACTATTAAACTGATATATTCAATATATATAGGTTCAGTGACCCCATTCTATAACTAATTTCCACCATGTTTTACTGGGGTTCGTTTAAGGCAAATATGATGTGCTCAAAACTGTTACAATCAACTGCAAAATTGAAAAATTTCATAATTACAATTACTTTAGGCTAATTGTTTATATAAATGTGAATAATTAACAGGACCACTTAATAAAGACTGAAACTTCATGAAAATAAAAAGAAATATTGTACAGTCTCGACCTCAATCTTTTTAGAAAAAAAAAACGCGTACTTGATAGTTAAACGTTGTATTTGTTTATCATAAAATTATTCAATTTACATAAACACATTCCCAGCTAAAGGAAATTGATCACCTTTGATTTAATATGTTGAAGAGCTGTATTAAATGGGGAGTACAAATCATCAAATGGTTCTAAACATAGTTCATTGCATTTGTTAAGTTGATGTATCTATGAACTGTATGAGCCAAGAAAGTCAATGCATAATTTATATAACAAGTACTGATTTCAGCTGCTGAATGTTCGAATGATGATCGTGGTGGGGTGGGTGGGGTGGTCGAGGTGGTCGGTGGGGGGGGGGGGGGGGGTGGGGGGGGGGGAGGGGGGGGGTGGACTTTTAGCCAAAAAAACTTGTGGATTCAGTATCTCTCTTGGCAGTGGCTGATATTGGACGCTGTAACCGCTGGCAGGAGAAGGCACTTTGCTGCCTCAAAATCTCTGGAGATATTTCTTGCGTTGAGTCTCTCACCGTCCCAGTGACACTATGACGAAGGATTTTATTGTAGGGGAAGAAACGGCTGGACAGGCATCCTTTGCGGGACAAGGACGCATCCTTTGCGGGACAAGGACGCATCCTTTGCGGGACAAGGACGCATCCTTTGCGGGACAAGGACGCATCCTTTGCGCTGAGATTGAGGAATTAGACTGAGGACAAGGGCGCATCCTTTGCACTTAGATTGTAGTCCACATAAGAAAATGAATAGAGTTTTTCTTAGAAAATGCCCAACACTTTCGTCCTCCAATAAACACTCCAAGAAGAGGTCCATTGGAGGACGAAACTGTTCGGCATTTTCTAAGAAAAAATTCTTTTCATTTTCTTATGTGGACTACAATTGAATAAATATCTTCGTGTCTAAGAAGATTACCAGTCGAGCTCGAACTTCGTTCAATATGAAATCCACTTAACCTTGGAATAAGCGACGAAGAGATCGTCGATGACAAACCATCCATCACCCACTTGACAGCCAGACCATGGATGAAGTCACTGAAGTCACCATCTTTCCCCCCTTTCATTTCGGTGGTTCGAGTCCAGCTGGTGACGGATCGTTTCTTACTTACATATTCTCGTTAGGTGCTTATTTGGACGTTGACTGAATATGACGTTAAACGACATATGTAGCCTAGGGTTTGTGAATATGATCAATGTCAGGGTAGATAGTGGAAAGAAAAACTACGTTCGTTTATCGTCTTCGTGATAAACCTGTTGTTCTCTTTTCCTTGCAGGTCTTACTATTTACATTTGTATTAATTATGTTTTTTTTGTCTTACTGTACAATGTTTTAAATGTAGACTTCGTATGTCAGCTAACTCATTTATTAAGCGAATACTTCCTAAGCAATGTAGCTAAAAAGAAACATTATATTCCTAACTTAATGTAAATTCAAATGTGCTAAAATCTACGGTGAAATAGCATGTTTTAACCAATGAAAATTAAAATAAATATGCTATATTTTATTAGAAATAATTGTTCTGTACTGTTCAACACACACATTAATTACTTTTTTACATTTTCACTCTTGAAAAATAAATCATAAATACCCTACCTTAAAATTCCTGTATCTTGAACTCAATGTGAAAAAAAACTTTTTTAGATCTTTTTAGACTCTTCCACAGACCCTTCCTAAGCCGCCCCCCGCCCCTCACAAAAACAAGAACAACAACAACAATGTAGTTTGTAGGCTAACTCCCCGAGTAAGCGAAAACTACAAAGAACAACGAGCGAATATATCTATGTGTATCGGCAAGTGTAAACATTGTTTACTTAAAAACTACAGTAATAATCTTTCTCATATTATTGTTATCTTTAACCGTACTCGTACGCTAAAAATGTATGAAAAATTACAATAAAACTAAATGTTAGAGACATGCCAAGGTTACTTGTATATACAAATATTGTCTTTTCCTATCATACTAAGGGTGTGTTAAAACAGGTCTAGTTTCTACAAAATATAAAAGGACTTCGATCGCTTTTGGTAATTTTCAATTGCCTTTTATCTGTACATACAAATAACCCTATTTCCTATTATATTAAGTATGTAATATATGTTAAAACATTTCCAATATCTGCAAAAGATAAAATTACTTCTCTTGCTGTTTGTATTTTTCAATTGACTTTTCGACAGTTTAATCAACGTTCTTTACCCGATGGGCCAAATACATTAAATAAAAAGAAAATTCCACG
This sequence comes from Macrobrachium nipponense, assembly GCF_015104395.2. NCBI lineage: Eukaryota > Metazoa > Arthropoda > Malacostraca > Decapoda > Palaemonidae > Macrobrachium > Macrobrachium nipponense. Next base: position 74,878,063 of record NC_087206.1, read on the forward strand.
AGCAAATATTAGCTTGTGTTCCACCTTGGAACGGAAGAGAGAGAGAGAGAGAGAGAGAGAGAGAGAGAGAGAGAGAGAGAGAGAGAGAGAGAGAAAGCAAAACATTACTTTTATGATTACTTGAAATAGATGTTATCTTTTGCATGAAAACTGTCTATGTGATTCCAATATATAATTATAAATGGGACGCAGCAATAAAGGAACTGAAACATTTACCTACGATGCAATACTGTTTTCTCTCATTTTTAGCTGAAAAATTCTTCAGGTTAACCTTTCCATGTGATGGCTGGGTGTTTACATTTTCCTGACTGTATGCATCTTAGGTATGCATCCTTTATAGTATAATTTAAGCAGAAGAAAATGATTTTAATCCTATAGTATGCGGGGATCTCACCAATACATCGTCATGTGTAATTTCGATAATTGCCTTTATATATCAAAATCTCCTCCACGGGACAATTGAAGATTTACAATTCTAAAATTCGTATTATAATGAAATCCTTTTATAATATAAAAGGATTTCATTGCCAGAGCACGAGGGCTTAATGAAAAGTAAGGAAGTATTCATATCTTTACTGTAGTCTTAAAGTGTTCTATTGCCTATTCCTTAAAAAAAAAAATCAGTATCATATACATGCATAAATTTATAGAAACACAAACACACGCACACCCATATATATATATGATATATATATATATATATATATAATATATATATATATATATATGTACGTGTGTGTGTATGCTTCTGTCTGTTTACGTCCAAAGGCATAAATATTGGAAACGATCTAATTCGATATAATTAGACAAATTTTTACGCTAAAAAGAATTTAAAAAAATTAAAAAAAAAAAGACACTAATAAACTCAGAAAGAAATTTAGACAAAAAGTTAAAAAAAGGAAAAAAGTTTGCACCTACGAACTAAACCGTGGTTGTTGAACCTGGATAAGCGATTCGGCTCAGAGCAAAATGAAAACAGGTCTATTTCCAGTAACAGTTGAACAGATTACTCACTATCAGCTTCGTGAATGCAGCTGTCCAACCAACTAATATACACTGCCCTTGGACATGAAATGAAACCCAGAAGTATATTATACACATATCTAATATCTTTCACAAGAAGTATATATCATTCACATATCTGTTTAATATTGTTTTGAGTGCGCGTAACTAAACCGTAAGATAAAGAGAATATGCATTGTCGTTCAATACGACGCATCGGTATAACTGTTGTTTTGGGCAACCTTATTTTGCTGAATGAACGGTGCCTAAATTTAATGACCAATCTCAACTCATTCTTTACCGAAAAAGCTATGTTTGTTTGTTTGTTTGTATAGTGTTTTGACGCTGCATGGAACCAGGGGTTATTCAGCAACGGGACCAACGGCTTTACGTTACGTCGTTATTAAGGTTTTAACTAACTACGGTCAGGTCTTCAGATCTGTACTGGATACTAGGTGAAATGAACCTGGTGTTTCCCATAATGTCGATTTCACAATTTCAGTGACGTGATTGTTGCTAATTTTGCCAATACACTGAGAATGACTGTGAAATGACTCCAGTACACACACACACACACACACACACACACACACATATATATATATATATATATATATATATATATATATATATATATATATATATATATATATATATACATATATATATATATATATATATATATATATATATATATATATATATATACACATTATATATATATATATATATATATATATATATATATATATATATATATATATATAAATGGATTTAAGATTTACATCTTATAACTGTAGATCAGTAAGAAATTGCCATTTTGATGTAGCCGAATTAACTCATGTTTCTGATATATATGATATCTGCAGGAGACTTGGCTTCCGGTGAAGGAATCAGACTACCTGAATAGAGTAAATTCTGAATTCGCATATTATGCAGTTTCCCCAGTTAATCTATCGAGGGAGTTGTTAGCTGGTCGTCCTTATGGGGGCGTTGCTTTTCTGTACCGAAAGAGCCTTGCCTCTTGTATACAGCGAGTGGACACCTCAAATGACAGACTAATTTGTGTTGACGAGTCTATAGAGGAAAGTTGTATGAGGATTATCAACTGTTATCTTCGATACTCAGACGGACAAAATGATGCAGAGTATATTGAGTGTTTAGCAAAAATACACTGTCTTATGTCAGATCACCCAAATGGAAAGGTTTTTGTAGTTGGTGATTTTAACGATCACCCTGAATCACGGTTTGGTAACGAGCTGAAAAACTTTTGCACCCATTACGATTATTGTATTGGTGATGTTGTGATGCCCTCCGACACTTACACTTGGGTGGGGTGAGTGACGCAACGGGCCACACTCGTTGGTTAGACCACCTTGTCTGCCCTCCTAGTCTTCTAACACACATTAACAACATGTGTGTTGCATTCCATTATTGGGTCAGACCATAGTCATCTTTCATTTTCTTTGAAGGTCTCGCAGCTTTGAAAAACATTGAGTTGCCTTTGGAAATTCTACAACGCAACACAAGATCATGTCAAAACGAAGATCATTGTAGAGCTATTGAGGAATTTCTGTTGGACATAATTAGTGCACTTCAGCGGTCGTCTGACTCTAAGGAGATGAATCACAGAGGCTTCAACCATATTCCTGGTTGGAACGACTTTGTAAAGGAATTCCATCATGAAGCACGGGATGACTATTTAGCATGGAAGGAATCTGGTAATCCAAGGGAGGGATATTTCTATGATAAAATTAAATTTTCTAAAGCTCAGTTCAAAGGGATGTTCAGCTTTTGTAGAGGAAATGAGGAAGAAATTAGATCAAATAAAATTGCTACAAGTCTTAATGGGAGTATGAAGAAATTTTGGAGAGAAATAAATAAGAAAAGAAAATTCCGAACCTTCTTACCTGACATAATAAATAATGTGAGTGGTTATGAAAACATTGCCGAGTTATGGAAAGAACATTATTCTGAGCTGTTTAACGACCCTACTCATCCTGTTCCAGACCCAATGGAAAATCAAGATCAGCCAGATGTTACAGGGACAAATGCCAATGAAATATCGAAAGCTTTCAATTCTTTGAACACTTCAAGTAGCCCTGGACAGGACGGGCTGACCCTTCAGCACTTGACTGAGGCTCATCCGGTACTTAGAGTTTTACTAAGTTTATTCGTCACTTCCTGTTTGTCATTCCTACTTACCGAGAGCTCTTATTCTGGTTATAATCTCTCCTTTGATTAAAGATAAACATGCGGACCACAGTGACATATCCAATTATAGGCCGATTGCTTTAGCCACTGTTATCTCAAAAGTTTTGGAAGCGATTATATTGGAGAGATGCAAAAAGCACTTATTGACAAGTGACAACCAGTTCGCTTACAAATCCAATCATGGAACGGAAATGCAGTTCATATTCTCAAACACGTAACCGAGGAGTATAATGCTCGTAAAACACCTGTATTTGCTTGTTTCATGGACATGTCTAAAGCCTTTGATAAAGTGTCTCATAAGATGTTATTTGAGGTACTGTCAGAAAGAAATGTTCCTTCCTATATTATTAAACTGCTAGGTGAATGGTATAAAAATCAGCAAATGATTGTCAAATGGGGCCATGTATTTTCGAGTGAGACAGGGAAGTTTACCTTCACCTTACCTGTTCAATGTATATATGGATGACCTCTCACATAGGCTGAGTCAAATTAAAGTGGGATGTCATTTAAACAACATCATTTTAAACCATTTGTTGTACGCTGCTGATGTTGCTTTATTTGCTCCTTCAGTAGGTGGGCTGCAGCAGCTTATAAACATTTGTCGTGATTTTATGTCTGACAGACTTCTATTGTTAAATGTAAAGAAGACCAAATGTATAATTTTTTCTAAGAGTAAGATCTGCCCAAGCAATATATCACCTATTGTTGTTAACAATGCACGTATAGAGTTTGTACAGGAAATAAAGTACCTAGGATATTATCTAACTGCTCAAAATCGGACGATGTCCATGTAGAATATTTGAATAGAGGTATATGTCAATATGATTTTAAGGAACTTTTTTAAATATAGCGAAGATGTCAAGAAAATGCTTTTTCAGTGTTTTTGTACATGTTTTTATGGCATGTCTTTGGTTGTCTGAGCGAAGCAATGAACTATGAATAAATAAGCTGAGAGTATATTACAACGATAGCCTACGAAGACTCTTGCAAGGCATTCCGAGGCATGCAACCGCATCCGCTCTTTTTGTGGCTTTTGGTCAGCCAACTTTTCAAGAACTGAGACGCAAATCCATAACATGCTATTTGCATTCTGGAAACTGTATTATGAAGAGGGTTGCCCGCCCAGTTTACTTGCATAATTCAATATTTTCAAACACTGGAAAAGCCTCATTTATGCTTAAGTGCATCTGGTGTGCTCCTTATGCAAGAATATAGTATTTCTTTGTTTTGTTCTGATATGCTACATATGTATATGCCCTTTTAGTAGGAAGAATCATTTAGTTTCATTATCCGCATCTCATTCACATCATAATTTTTCACCTCTCTTTCATAATCATTTCTCATACTTATTTTAAATTTTATCCTCTTAGAGTTGGAGACTTGTTATATATGTTTGTGTGTGTATATGTATGTATTTGTCTATGGCCTTTTATGTCCGAAATAAAGCTTTTGAATTTGAATTTGAATTCCATTTGAGTATATATATATATACATACGATAAATTCGTAAAGTAACTAAGTGTACGGGCATAACCATCCCAGTTTCACGGACGGAACCAGCTCCGTTTCAGGGATTCCGTACACAGCCCCCCCCACTTCGGAGGGTGGGGGGGAGGCAGGATGAAACCCCATTATAAACCATCTTAAGGGTCCGTACTATAACCCTCCCAAGTTTCATGCCCATCGGACCAGCCGTTTGGCCGTGATTGAATGACAGACGGACGGACAGACATTACGCCCATTATAGTATAGTAAGATCTTGATTACATTTATTATAATTTCATTGTAATCTAATTTTCTTTTCGAATGGCCTAGTTTTCACTATGGTCATTGAAATAATGATAATAATATTAATGATAATAACAATAGTAATAATAATAATGATATATATAGTTTTTTTAAAGATAAAGAATCTAGAATGACTGGAATGGAAAAATTGGAATGCTGAGCCAAGAGAAATTCCTGGAATCAGCAGATTTCAATTTTGATTTCGATGTTCAAAACATCGCTTATCCTACCTACAGCGCCAAAGCTGTTCAGTTGCCCCTGGAACTACTAAATGTATGAACTGGTATTTAAGAAGGAATGGAAGACATTTGTAATAAAGAACAGAACCCCTGAGAAGAGCTGGGTATTCGAGAAAACACAGTGCACATATTTTTGTGCAAACACACAATCACACACACACACACACACACACACACACACAAAAGATAGCTGTACAAATCTCCATTTGGAGAGGCATTTATATAATGCTAGTCCACTTCTGAACAGTGTTAGCGTATGACATGGAAACTGTTATAGCAAACGGCATTATTACAAATTTTTATTGGTCCAATTCTTATTTTGTTAAAAATCTATTTACTTATTTTATTCATTTCAAATCTTTTTTTTCAAACAATAATACTGAGCCTCATTCACCGAGAGTTTTGTAACTTATCGGCCAAAACATTTTTTCAAAATTTATTAATTTCAAGTCTTGTTTCAAACAACAATACTGAGCCACAGTCACCGAGTCTTATAACTTATCGTCCAAGACATTTTAAAAACATTTATTTATTCATTTTAAATCTTGTTTCAAACAAGAATACTGAGACTCATTTACCGAGAGTCTTATAACTTATCGTCCAAGACACTGAAAGGCATTAAGCGTGTAAAAGAAGACTCGTAATTGGTTTGTGTTGGATATTAAATGATTGAGCAAACATTTAATATCCAAAATTATTCGACATTCGTAAAAATATCAAATCGCGTTGGTTACATCATAACAAGTCATTTCTATGCTAATGAAGCAATCACTGCTGATAAACAAATGTCAGACTCTGAATCCTAACTCATTAATAGTTAAATAAAATCCTAACTCATTAATAGTTAAATAATACTAAATGAAATTCCTATCGTTATCGACATTATGTTGACCTTTAAACAGCTCCAGAGTTGACGGAAAGTTTATTGTTTAGAACAAACATGGAAACATGGAGACAGCCTTGCAGGTGGACTTTTTATTCAAAAGGCGAGGCCCACCGCCAGTAACTGTGGTTGATGACAGCAAGGGCATGCGGTCGTAAAAACCTTTTTTGCCAAATACTAAACCATGCCTGATGTTGTAAGGAAAGGCTCGTCAGGCAACCGACCCCTTAATGTAGGGATAACGGTGGGAAAGAAGAACAAACATGGAGACAGAATATTTTGTTTCTTCTTATTAGCTCAAAAAGAAGTGAAAAATATTTCCTTTTTATCTGATGACCCGTTTAATAATAATTTGACTAAATTAAAACAATTATTTTCATAATTGAAGCCACTCAATGAAGTAAGTTTTCAACTTTACATATGGCTCAATTTTTTGTTTCCGTGCTAAATTGCGTTGAAAAACAGTAATTTGGTGGAGTAACCATGATTTATATCAATTTTGTCTGATTTAGGGGCGTTACCATACAACTCAGTTAGTTATGCAAAATAGATGGGTGTGGAGGGTAGGGGTTGCTGTGAAATTGGGATATGAATTAACACATATCAAAAACAGCAACAGCGTGGTCGCAGTCATATCATATCACAATTTTTCTTCCCCCAATCTTAAATACCGGCCAAGATCCACAGAATAAAATAAAATATTTTTTTCCAATTTCTTAGTTTGTTCCGGTATTGGCTAGGGAAGAGTTTGTTTGTTTGTATAGTGTTTTTACGTTGATTGGAACCAGTGGTTATTCAGCTTTACGTGACTTCCGAACCACGTCGAGAGTCAACTCCTAACACCAGAAATACACATCTCTAACCCCTCATTGGAATGCCCGAGAATCGAACTCGCGGTCACCGAGGTGGCAGGCAAAGACCATACCAACCACGCCACTGAGGCGCTGCCAGGGAGGAGCGTCAGGCTACCAATACTAAAGGAATTTGTTCCAGAACACTGACGACATACCCAGTGTTAATATCCCAGTACCCTGCATCCATTCCCACCCCCACTACCTCGTAAAATTTATTCTTCTTGAGCGGAAAACCAGAAAGGCAACGAGATATAAATATTTCAACTGAACTTCTACCTAGTACGAAGATAATGAGAAAAACGTCCTAATCACGAATTCCGCGAGAAGCTTTTCATTTTCATGCACTTACATCTTGCTGCTGAAGAACATGGATGAATGTCATTAGTTCTGCTTTTGTGGGGTTATCAGTTTGTATTATGCTAGATCCTAATTTAATGTCATTGATATGAACTTGATCGTCCAGATGGTTTATATCTGGTACCTTTGCATTACACAAATGTAGGAAGTAGTACGTTGATTAAATTTTTCTTTAACCCAAAAATGAAGACAGGGATGGAGGAAGAAATTATATTTCAGGACTTGCGAAAACTCGTTACTGAAAGTATTACGCCACTGCAGCTTCCGGCGAAAAAAAAAAATGAGTGAGCGGGTTTCTGTCTTGGAAAAAATAAAAAAACTCTCGGTATTTCGAGGTTAAAGTTAGTGTTTTGTGGGAGCAGCATGGATAAAGACTTTGCTTTAGATGAACGATTTGAATGATTTTATCATGACTGTTTTTTGTGTAAATGGTCTCTTTGCTTGGTGATCCCGCTTTCTAAGTTAATGACAACTGGGTGAGAGGTGTGGTCGAGCGAGTTCGTAGGAAGAGGAATCTTAAACAGGTCTGTAGGAAGCACGTCCTATTTCTTTGCAGCCTGCCACGGCCCCTTTCATGCGTTGTTCGTAGTTGATTAACAAAGATTAAGATATGAAATAAACTAATCATGAACAGGTGTTTGGCAACCGGAAGGGATTTTAGCGGAATAATAATCTGAAAAAAAAAAAAAACAGATTTGTCATGTGTTTAGTAACGCGGCTGAATAGGTCGGACAATCGACAGCTCTCTATTATTATTATTATTATTATTATTATTATTATTATTATTATTATTATTATATAATCAACTAAAAATAACATAAAAAGCACACCACAATGCCATCATCTGTTACGTTGTAATGGATCGCTCCTGTCTGATTTTGTTGCATAAATCATCCCTGCCTGTTATTTCCTGCTAATAAATTCAAGTCTTCATAAATCACCCGATGCTATTTTTCATCAGCATTGCCCCTCCCGTTACGATGTAAAATGTTCCTTTCTTCACCCTTCAAGAAAGGTGAAATAATAATCCATAACTCATCTTCAATACCGACTTGACAAAGGTTAGCAGCCAACATGACTCCTTCGGGAACAGAACTCCTCCATATTGAAGTCACGTATTTATGGTCTTCATTGGAGAAAGTGCATTAGATTTATCTCAAGAGATAAGACATTAATATTATCTCTCTCTCTCTCTCTCTCTCTCTCTCTCTCAAACATTTGCATCTGCGTGCTTGCGCATTTATTAGTAAGCACAAGTTAATCGTAATGGTCGGTGTTCTGCGAAATCGAAAAGATACAATAACATAATTCATTTTTCTACGATGTACGTTCCTTATTTTAGTCTACATAAATTGCACTCTTGTCAATTATCTCGACAGCAAGAGCAAGGCCTTGCATTACAACAGCGAAAGTAGGCACACGTTCTCTCAATTTAAGCCAAAAGTTGTCCAATGCTATTGTTGCAACGCTATCTATTTCTGACCGTTGTTCTGTCGTTTTTGTATACGAAGGCATTATGTGCTCTGAACAATTTATGATTCGTCTATTGGACTATATTTACTCTACAAGTAGCTAAAATAGCATACCATTTCTACCAGACGAAAGCCTATCTTGCAATAATATACTTAGCTATCATTTGTTCGACGATAGTTATAATTTTTTTATGAACAGACAGTCTCCTGCCCCTTTGATTCTTTAAGGCAAATTTCGCTGCATTTTTCGTTGTCATAATAATCTGCTTGCATGAAAAAAATACTTTATTTTACAAGGTATTCACAGATTTTTTTATTGGCAAATTACAGGTGTTATAAAGTATCCTAAAACAACACAAGTTGGTGACAAAATAACTGTGATTCATTAGGAAATAATTTTATTTTATGTTATTGTGTAATTGTTGCAGGGTCTCACGAGAAGCAAGCCCAATAATCTTTGCCTGTTTCGAGTTTCTTTTTCGATCATTTTTCATATTATATGTGTTTCATGTCCTCTTCTTTTGGCACTATTTCTCCCCATTTTTGACCTTTCTAATTCTAGAAAGTTCTTCGAACTCTAGCTCAGAACAAATTCTTTTCTATCTGCGCAAGTGTAAAAGAAACAATGATATATTTCAGTAGGTTTTCGGTTACGATCGGAATTGCCTGCAGTTGAGGGCAATTTGATATAGGCGATCTTCGAAATAACTTCCCACTTCCACCTGTCTATGTTTACTGTTCATTAACACTCATATCTTTTGCCGTATCAACTAAGGATTATATCACGATCGGTGCAAAGATTCGGCTTGTTTTCTGTTTGTTTGTTTGTATGGTGTGTTATTCAGCAACGGGACCAACGGCTTAACGTGACCTCCGAACCACGTCGAGAGTAAACTATCACCAGAAATAGTACACAGCAAGAAGGAAAAAAATCATTTGCATATCACTGACTGGCTTTCATAAAGCAAATGTCAAGTTCATACTTTTTGTTTGTTTTGTTTGAACGGTGTTTTTACGCTGCATGAAACCAGTGGTTATTCAGCAACGAGAATCGAACTCGGGGCCACCGAGGTGGTAGGTCAAGACCATACCGATCACGCCACTGAGGTGCTTCTAATATCTTCTGGTGTATTTTTTTTTATCTATGAAAAAAATATAATTATTATTTCCATTCTACATTTGCCATTCTCCCTGATAATAACACATATAGCATAATATACCCTACGCATCGCCACATACATAACATTCTCAGTCCTGAAGTTTGTGTGTTTAATAAGTGAATATTTCTGGTCATATAAATTTTTTTCAGGAAGTAATTTTTGTTATATTATTTCACATATGTACACATATAAGACGGACGGTCATATTTAAATTTTCAGCTGATCAGATTAGGTATCTGGCTGTTTTAGTGCATGGTTACAGGGAAGAAAACATTACATATGACACACACACACACACACACAAACGTACACACATGCGAGCGCATATACTTTTTCTAAAACAAATATCCACTGACATGCATACTTCTTATACTATTTGTGTTCTCTCTCTCTCTCTCTCTCTCTCTCTCTCTCTCTCTCTCTCTCTCTCTCTCTCGTATTTTTTCATCTTACTAAGTTGATGCTCATTCCATTGACTTTCGTCGTCTTTTGTTTTCCCACAGTCCTCCACTTTACCCTGAATGGAAGGCGCTTTCAATGGTAAACTCTACCTTCGACCTCAGAGCTGAATTATGTTTGTTCTATGGAAATGGGAATCCTTGGAATCAGGTTTATCTTCTGACTGTCGATTTGGTTACTGTGTGGTAAGGATTTTGGATTTGGAATTGAATTGGATATGGGAGGCAATATGTTTTTCTTTAATGGAGGAAATTGGTAAACTACATTATGCTGGGATACTAATCACCATATATTTTATGATAAGATCCGTTGAACATTAAATGCTAGTTTGTAGAGTGACCTACTTCTTCCGACTTATGTTATGGTTCTGTTCCAAAATCTGTTTTTTTTTAATATTAATAACAATCCCTATAAAGCTTATAATTCTTCGCTAATTATCTTGACAAAGAATCTTTCAGTTCAAGTAAGTTTCATGTGTATATTGCTGTTTATTGATATTATCCTCTCTCACACAAAAGACAGGCAAGGCATTTGAAGGCAGCCCAAACACAGAAAGGGGTACGACGGTTAAAAAACCATAACCAGAATCTAAATATCCGATGTTTCTTTCTACGGTTTACATTTATTATAAAATAGTAAATGTAATTTTATTTTATTGAATGCTTTTAATTGAATTTCATTAATGAAAAAAAAAACACTCTTCTGAGGACACTTTCTATTGAATCTGTTTGAAGTTGCAAGGCATGATCCGACCTCCATCTTACTCGGGGCGCGTGCTAAAATCTACAGCAAATACAGCTTTGCTTCACCAATGAAAATAAAAATGAATACGCTTTAATTTATTAGAAATAATTGGTCTGTACTGTTTAACATAAACATTATTTACTTTTTGAATTTTCATTATAATAAATAAATCATAAATGTGCTATCCTAAAATTCCTTTATCTTTAACTCAACGCGAAACACCTTTTTTCAGACCTTTTTAGGCTTTCCTAGGACGCCACCCCTCAACAACAACAAGAATAACAACAATAACAACAGCAACAAAGTAGTTTGTAGGCTTGCTCCCCGAGTAAGTGGAAACCACTGGCGAATGGCAGCTTCGTGAACTGAATATCTTATAGACGTAACTGTATAAAAACAGTAACGGCGGTCAGTGGTTAATGCATATAACAGATGACCCTCGTTCGATTCTTTCCAGACACTTCATTCTTTCCTGTGAATTATTCTTATGTTCTTTAGGATGTTTCAGTACAAATGACTTTTAAGGACACTGCTGAAACTAAATGGGAAACAATGCTGCTTCATTTTCTTTAACGAGTTAATAACTCAGACAAGGACAGCTCTCTCTCTCTCTCTCTCTCTCTCTCTCTCTCTCTCTCTCTGGGCATGAGAGAGAGAGAGAGAGAGAGAGAGAGAGAGAGAGAGAGCTCTGTTATACACAAGATGTACAGTCTTACCCTGTAGGGTTACTGATAAAATATAATATGGACATCTTGGGAAATGAGAGAGAGAGAGAGAGAGAGAGAGAGAGTGGAAGAGAGAAGAGAGAGAGAGAGAGAGAGAGAGAGAGAGAGAGAGTGATTATAGCAAATGTACTGGGATACGATCTGATTCTGGGAGGGAAAACGAGAAGCCCCCGCAAGAAAAATCAGCCCTAATTAGCGATAGCGTTTCATCAGTTTGCGCCCGTCTATGTACTAAGGCGAGCTTCTGATTTTGGAATTGACTGGAAATATCTTTGTGAAATTTGTTGTGCCTGAACTTTTTCGCTCGACCTTCACTTTATCATTATTTTGCGGTGGCATTGAAATCCATTTTATTAAAACAGGAGCTTTCTATTATACGTAAATATATTTTACTTCAATTACCAAGGACAGGTAAAGTTAAGGTTGGTTATCTCCTCTGAATCACTCGTTGATTTATTGAATTGAATTATCTAAATGTAACCATCACGTTACAGAGACAACGCTACTTTCATAATTATTCAGAACTCAGATTACCTAACAACCTAATCAGGAGGCGAATCGTTTAACGCGTTAATTATTGCAATTCATTTAACGGCCACCTGACTCTACAAAAAGCCTCTAATTTGCATGATGCCATTTCATTATTGAGAAAGCTGTTATTGTATATGAAATTGTGAATTGCAATGATGCTGGAGAACGACTGATTGCAGGAGGGGGGGGGGGGGATCTGTATGAACACCTAGTTTATTCCTGCTACGGTGGATGCAGAAACTTTAGTATATATAGCTGCATCTCTCTCTCTCTCTCTTTCTCTCTATCTCTCTCATTTAAGTATCTAAGAAGAAAACGAACTTGCGCATATTTACCAGCTTACATATTCAGTGACTGTAAACTTCAGCTGAATTTTGTAATGACTGTAACAGCCATATCCTGGCTTCTAAAATGTACTGCTGGACGGTCGAACCATTACAGATACAATAGTCGGTTTAATGAACGCTACGGACAGTAGTTAAGTGACAAGATTATCTAGTTGCCCTCGAGAATTCGACTAACTACCTGGTACTATATAATTTCAGCCTAGAATATCACAATATGCCTAATAGCTAGTGATTCTTCCCTAAGCAATAAAACACACACACATACATATATATACTGTATATATATGATTGTAAATCATGGACAATTATAAACGCGATGATTATACGAACAAAGTTACGGGCACGAATGGAAATTGAAATACTGGAAAAAGTAAGTATATCTTAGTTTTACCAGGCCACTGAGCTGATTAACAGCTCTCCTAGGGCTGGCCCGAAGGATTCGATATTTTTACGGGGCTAGGGAGCAATTGGTCACCAAGCAACGAGACCTACAGCTTATTGTGGGATCCGAACCAAACTATATCGAGAAATGAATTTCTATCACCAGAAATAAATTCCTCTAATTCCGGGTTGGCCGAGCCGGGATTCGAACTTCGGACCACCGGATTTGCAGCCGAGCGCAAAAACCACTCATCCAGAGAGGAACTTGAGACACTGGAGATGCTAAGTACTCTCGTCTTATTACTTTGTTCAGATATATATATATGTATATATATATATATATATATATATATATATATATATATATATATGGAATTAATTTTTCTCAAATTAATGACCTGAAGGAAACAAAAAAAAAAAAACACACACACAAAGGCGAATTTCCCTCAAAACACTTAAGTAAAACCTCCCTTGGAAGGAACATACTAAAAGCCTGCTCCCTCATTATTAGAATCGTTAAATTAGGAAAAAAAAGAATGAATGATCGGAGTTACAAAAATAGCTTCGACAGATAAGCCTAGAGAGAGAGAGAGAGAGAGAGAGAGAGAGAGAGAGAGAGAGAGAGAACGAAAAAGGAGACAGAGCTTTTGAAAGAAACTTCATAATATGAGAATCCACAAAGCGGGTTACGATAATTGGAGTTGCAAGATCATCGTCTTCGATCAAATAAATTTCCAATTCCCATATTAAAGGTTGATTCTCTTTAATTCTTAAAGGTGTCATTAGATTTCGAAAAGTGTTTCTCTTGTGGTTTTCCTTTTTTTTTTTTTCTGCTTAGCAGCGGGTCATATAGTAAGAAAGCACTCTAATAACGACTCTATTTTGCATAAAGGAACAATATTCCCATCTTAGTAAGGCAATGTTACTGTTTGATTTTATTGTTTGTATGGTGTTTTTACGTTGCATGGAACCAGTGGTTATTTAGCAACGGGACCAACTGCTTTACGTGACTTCCGAACCACGTCGAGAGTGAACTTCCATCACCAGAAATACACATCCCTCACTCATCAATGGAATGCCCGAGAATCGAACTCGCGGCCACCGAGGTGGCACGCCTACACCATACCGACCACGCCACTGAGGCGCAAGCGTTATTATTTATGATATATGAGTATAGCTTCAGTGGCTGCCATATGCCACATAACGCATTAGTTAAAAAACGATTTTATAATGAATTCATCCAATAATTCCCTTCAACTAATAATATGCTTCTAATTATTCCAAGTTGTTGCATGAATGCAATTTAGCCTAGATAACCGTCCAATAATCCATTTGGCAGAAGCTTCATCGAATTAAATTCGGTTCCCTCAGATTTGATTTCAAAATAGGAAGGATGTGTTTTCATGTGAATTTTCTTTAGTTGCTTAAATTAAATCAAGAAAAAAATTTCAATTGAAGTGAAACTTTTCAGATAAATCCTCTTCTCTCAAACATTATTCCAGAACACGACTTGACTAAGCTGTTGCAATGAACATTTTCGATAGTCGCTGAAATATTAGAACAAAATAAAATAAAAAATTACTGCATTGCCTGATATTGTAAAAAAAAAAAAAAAAAGTAAAACTAACACTCAGTGTATATTATAAAGTTGCTCCAAGCTCTGCCCCGTATGTATAATTTTTACATATATTTTTTTTTACACATTTAGGCAATTCGATAAAAAACTGCTACTAAATTGCATCTGTTTTACCCAATAAAGAACTTAATGATAGTCTTCATGGATGTTTTATTGTAACATAACGTCTTTCTACATTCTATAAAAACTTTAAAGTAAACACTGAAGGGCTGAAAATCCAAAGTCATTGAATTTTTCAAAGAACACAAATTATAATCTGATTACTTCAAGAGAAAAGACAGCACACGATGTCTCCTCTTAGGATGGACTAACAAGTCTCTGAGACATCCTAATCTTTGTAACTCCTTGCAACTTAAATACGACATTTATCGGGTTCTAAAACTCAAATGTAAGTACCATTTATGCCACTTGTACGAGAACACAGCTGTCGGAACCCCTGCTATTATGGTAAATTTACATCTGTTGTGACACCATTATCTGTCTCGTGGGTTTTGTAATATTAAGCATAAGACTTTTAAGACGACAATAGAATAAACTAGAATTTTCTTATATTACTCGGTCAATTCTAAGAAAAAGTTGCAAGCAACAATAAAATGAATTTTGTCATGACAAAACAAAGCAATATTAAACTTTGCACAAACTATGCAAAAGAGACCTATTACCTATTTTCAATATGTTACTGCTCAAATTATTTATTTAATTTCAGGTGTTGCATAAACGTAGATATGAAGCAAAGCCAATCAGCAATTACGACGCTCTTAAGAAAACAAATGCATATTGCTGTCGTTATCCATACGAGGGTAAGGCATAACTCCGTGAGTCTAAAACGAGAAGTTGCAGTAGTAGTTTAAAAGTGAAACTGGCGTTGCAGAGGGACCTCCTATGCCAGGGCATCGAAACCAGTCCCAGAAGAACCCAGAATATAATATATGGTGTGTTTAGAGGGACAAGGGAACGGCCATTTGCGGACATTTCGAAAGTATAAAGAAGGGGCCACTATAACGATGGAAAATAACACGCAATCGAGTTTTTAATACAGCGTATAATGCTGTATCATACTCTTCGCAACGCCCCGCGAAACACTCAGCCGGCCGTGGTGGCCTGCGTTGTTGCGGTGCCGGATGCATGATCAGGGCTAAAGTTAACCTTAAATAAAAAAAAAAAAAAAACTACTGAGGCTAGAGGGCTGCGATTTGGTATGTTTGATGATTGGAGGGTGGATGATCAACATACCAATTTACAGCTCTCTAGCTTCAGTGGTTTTTAGGATATGACGGCGGACAGGTAAAGTGCAGACGGATAGACAAAGCCATCTCTATTGTTTTCTTTTACAGAAAGCTAAAAATATGGAATCCTCTTACAACTGGAATATTTCACGCCCCACTCAGACCTGCAAATGTCTGTGGGTTGAGGGGAGGGGGGAGGGGGGTGTGAAAGTCACTGGGGATGGAGTTTCCAAGCTACGGGCAAAGCGACGGACGCTATCAGGCGCTGTTCCAGGGACCGCCAGTATGACTTTTTCCAAAAAGGTTTCGTCAGGCCTCTAGTTAAAGAAAGTTACAACCTGACAGGCATTAATTAGTTCCACTCTGTCTTTAAAGTATATTTCTTTAAAGTATATTTCATTTATTGGAGAAATACTCGAATTATAGACATTATTTAATTCCAATTACAGACATTATTTAATACCACTCTATGTATTTAAAGTATATTCCATTTATTAGAAAAATACTCCAGTTGCAATTTGACTTCAAAAAAAAGTTTTAGATGCCATTTCATCAGCGTTTGAGTGGCTTTGTAGACAAAACGTAACTAATTGGCAAATAAACCAATTAACTGGACTTTAAAGTATGAAAAAATATAAATCATCGATTGTCATCAAAATCAGTTCCAATGATTTTAGGGAACTGTTGAAGGCCTCAAATTCATACACGTAAATCATGAATAACTTTGCTGTTTTTTCAAAAGTCTTTCGTTGCAATATAGATCAGTGGTCTACATATCTACTATTTTAAAGAATGGGCCAATCACACTTTCATTAATTGATAACTAGAACCGTAAATGGGTCGTGAAAACATAAACAAGGCGTGATCCGACCTCCAGCTTACTCGTGTGTCACCAACGAAATTAAAATAAATACGCCATATTTCACTAAAAATCCTTTTTCTGTACCGTTTAACATGAATATAATTTATTTTTACAGTGTTATTCTAATGAATAAATCATAAATATCCTATCCTAAAATTCCTGTATTTTTAACTCAACGCGAAACAACTTTTTCAGACCTTTTTAGGCTTTCCTAATCCCCCCACAACAACAACAACAACAACAACAACAAAGTGGTTTCTAGACTTACTTCCCGAGTAAGCGGAAAAAATAGTAGACGTCACAGCCTGCGCCATTTGGCCATTTCGGACTTATTAAACCCCTGATGATTTACTTATCCCTCGAAAACTTCGCCCTGAGCTAAAGAGAAAGTTCGGAAATCAATTAGATTGGTGTCAAAAACCACTGTTATACAACAACAAACACAGTTTTACAGTAAAAAAAAACACTGTTAAATAGCAAGAAACAAAGTCATTTAGTTAAAAAAAACTGTTAAACAGCAACACTGTTATACAGTAAACAATATTATACAGCAACAAACACATTATGCAGTAAATGTTCATAAAAAAACAGTAACAAAAAACAGTTATAAGCAGGGCAAACAAACACAGTACCACTAGAATGAAAAGGAGTAGACAGCAACAAACACAGTTATACAGTAAAAAAAGAGGTTATACAGCAACAAACACAGTTATACAATAAAAAACCACTGTACTACAACAACAAACACAGTTATACAGTAAGAAAAGACACTTATGCAGTAACAGTGTTTTTTTACATCAATCTCCTTATTTCCAAACCTTCTCCTTAGCTCAAGGCGAAATTTACGAGGGCTAAGTAAATCATCAGTCAAACAAGTCGTCATCATATGTTGAAAACTAATCGCATACACATCACAAACCTGCTGAGAACGAGTCCAAGAAGTTACTGGAGAACGACACTACAGAATGTTGGAGAAATTGTTGAAGCGCTGGATAGGACAGCCCGCAGATCTTTGACTTGTTGTGATGTTTGTGTGGGAAGTTGTGATGTTTATTTATTTATTTTATATTTTAGCATGCTTTACTGCATTGTGGAAATGCCCTCAGGTACCTTTTTGGATAGAAGAAGGCATAAGCAACGATGCATTATATCCACGCCAGTGTGTGTGTGTGTGTGTGTGTGTGTGTGTGTGTATGAGTCTGCCTCTCTGGCATGAGAGTTATGGCAGCGGTCGACGGCACTAATGTCTATACACAACCAGACCTTTTCCGTCCATTACCGCCCCATTTTCCGCCACGACTTTCCCAGCACTTAGTAACGATTGTGGTTTATAGGAGCCTCAAAACCCTTCGATGAACCATGAGTGAAAGGGTCTGTCTGTCTGTCTGTCTGTCTGTCTCGTGGTATGTTTCATAATTGTGTAGGTTACAAGGCTTCGCCATATAGTATTTTGTAAGAAGTCTATTATGATTTTAAAGGATATACACAAAAATGGAGTGCAATTGAAATTATATAACGTTAACTTTTCAGCAAAAAATTAACCCTACGTATTATAAGCTCTGGCTGTCTGTCTGAGTCATTTTTCGTTCAAAAAATCTATCCAGATTTAGCCTCATAATTTCGTGCTGATGGTGCCACTTATACATCACATGAAAATATGGAAATAAGTTCCGTATGAAATGGAATATAATTTGAGGAATTCCCTCATTTTTATATGTCATTATTTCTACAGAAATTTACAAAGACAATAACGACGGATAGAAATGATGTTATTATGATTTCCAAGGGACAGAGCAGATCAAAAGAAGCTCTTCAAATGACGAAGCCGCCCTTTGATGACAAGAAAGACAGAATTGGCGGATTCAGTCAGTTTACCGCTTGAGATTACCGAGGCTTATGATGATAGAAGTCTTAGAATGTATCAGAAAGTTATTTACTTCATCGCTTTCTCACGCAATGGCTTCCACTTACACCACTCAAGAAATAGTGGACGATAATCACCCGTTTCAAAAACGTATTTTTGTCGCTTTATATCCCGTTGTTTCATTGTACTATAGTAGAGTCACATCAACCGTGCATTTGATGTCTAGGTCAGTCCCTTACGACGCTCCTGATTGGCTGTTGATAAGCCAACCACAGGGCTGGAAATTCTCAGTCTCTCTCGAGAGTTCACATAGCCCGGATGCATGTTCCACCTCTCCTGAGGGATACTTTAGAAAGACGTATCCCTCAGGAGAGGTGGAACATAGATCCTACCCATGTGAACTCTCGAGAGAGCCTGAGAGTTTCCAGCCCTGTGACTGGCTTATCAACAGCCAATCAGGAGCGTCGTAAGGGACTGGCCTAGACATCTACTATGGTACGCGTCTCCCCTACAAACCTGGCTTAGAAAAGGGCACTGGATTGCCCCGACAGCTGGCCATTTATCTTAGAGAGGAGAAGGAAGGTAGAACACAAATGTTATGCAATAACATTCACAACTGTGAGAGGAAGAGAATACAACGCACTAGTGCTTTTACATACTATATACCTCCCCCATCAACGCGTAAAAAAACCCAAAACAAATAACGAAATAGTACGTTCAGTCCCATCCTTCCTGATCCGCCAATCTCTAGCAATCAATCACGGAAGGGTTGGAGGAGGAATAACTACCGAAGCGCACATAAACCTCCATTATTGACCCTGTAGTGAAATATGGGGGGCGATATTCCCCAAACTGTTATCAGCGCTACTTCTAGACAAAAATGTCGAGGTACGCTTTGCCGAATTCATTAGCTGTTAGGACTGAATTATTAGGACCCGGCCAGACACCTACAGCATAGATCTGTTTGTGTTCTGTTTGTGATCTATTCTTGTTTGCTTGTTTGGTGTTATTACGTTGCATGGAATCAGTGGTTATTCAGCAACGGGACCAACGACTTTACGTGACTTTCGAACCACGTCGAAAGTGAACTTATATCACCAGAAATAGACATTTGACTTCTGAAAGGAATGCCCGAGAATCGAATTCGCGGCCACCGAAGTGGCAGGTCAAGACCATACCGATCATGCCACTGAGGGGCTTGTTTGTGATCTGTTCTGTCTGTGAATTGTAGAGCCAATTCAACTCCAATGGCAAACACGATTTCTCAAGTCAATACGTAATTGGCTTTCCTTTGCCAATTTCACAACGACTTGACCGAGAACTTTGGAAATATTTAGAATTAGATGGTTTTGCAATGTTTGTTTATGTAATCGTTTCTGTAATATAAACAGTTCCGTAAAGATGGTCGAAAGACGCCCAAGCTCTCATTTGGATCTTGCTACCTCGAAATGATATTCTACCGAGTAAAGGCAGATATCGGTTACGAAGCTGAGAATCATCCATTACAGATAAAGTATTAGTGTTATGATCACGCATAAAGCAGTCACTAGGCGGGATAACATCAAAATGAAATATTTTGCAAGCAATATCCCGATGTTATCATTTTGTGTGCATACATAGGAAATTTGAAAGCGTGGAGGTATAAACATGATAGGCCGACTGATCACGGTATCAGATTTAATTCTGTCATGTGTTTTACTTCAACTATTATTAATCAAAGATAATTTGCACATCCTCTTCATGTAGCATTTCGTTTTCAATCTTATAATGTATTTTCACTTACTCGGGGAGTTAGCCTACAAACTACCTTGTTATTTTTTGTTGCTGTGGTGGGGGGCGGGGGTGGGTGGAAAAGTCTATTGAAATGTCTAAAAATGTCTGAAAATGGTGTTTCGCGGTGAGTTAAAGATACAGGAATTTTAGAATAGAATATTTATGATTTATTTATTAGAATGAAAATGTAATATATATATATATATTATGTGCATGTTAAACAATACTGAACAATTATTTCTAATAATATATAACGTATTTATTTTAATATTCGTTGGTGGAACAATGCTCCATTTGACCGTAGATTTTAGCACTTATTATATTAAGTTAGGAGTATAGGGTTTACTTGTGTGGGAGAGGAAATTCTTGCACGCATCCCGAGTAAGCTGGAGGTCAGATCACGCCTTGTTACTAGCCCTTCCCACGGATGTGCCTTTGTGTATGTCGCTCTCTCACCAGATCTCCAAAGGTTACTTTTACACTGTTTGATTCTTTGTTTGTATGGTGTTTTTACTTTGCATGGAACCAGAGGTTATTCAGCAACAGGACCAACGGCTTTACGTGACTTCCGAACCACGTCGAGAGTGAACTCTCACCAGAAACACACATCTCGCACCCCTTAGTGGAATGCCCAAGAATGGAACTCGCGGCCACCGAGGTGGCAGGCCAAGACCATACCGGTCACGTCACTGAGGTGCTTGTAAATGCGTGTGGAACATGATAATCGCAAATATGTGAAAGAAAAGTGGTATAGTGGGACTAAGTTGCCATGTAGAATACCACAAACTGAAAATAAGATGGGAACAACAAATGAGGCGATTTTTCTAAAAACCACAGAGACAACAGTCGTCGGAAACAACATAATGGAAGCAATGGACTTTGAAACAAAGTAACTTACTGCGATGACTTTCACTGGTTTTATAGGCAGTTTTACTTTTCTGTTCAAGATAACTATTGAGATGGCTATATGTCTGTCAGTCCGCACTTTTTCTGTCATCCCTCAGATCTTAAATACTACTGAGGCTAGAGAGCTGTAATTTGGTATGTTGATCATCCACCCTCTAATCATCAAACATACCAAATTGCAGCTCTCTAGACTCAGTAGATTTTATTCTATTGAAGGTTAAATTTAGCCATGATCGGGCTTCTGGCATCGCAGCAACACAGGCCACCACGACCGGCTGGAAGTTTCATGGGCGCGGTCTTATACAGCGTTATACTGAGACCACCGAAAGATAGAGCAGTTTTCGGTGACTTTGATATATAGACTGTACAGAAAACTCTTCGGCGCATTTTTTACTTGTTTCACATAGTGGGTAACTCCCAGTAGTGGTTTGAGATGACGTTGCTACCTACCATCGTCTCATTTGGGAACAATTAAACGAGATAGAAGGATTGTACAAGCGTCGGTGTGCTTCTACATATGTTTGTGAACCCATTATTTGTTGTGGGCGAATTCTTATATGTGGGCGAATTCGGACTTGTGTCAAACACTTGGAAAATTCAACTAAAGTAAACATTATTAAACGTATCGCATAGTTCAAGGAAAGCCTTAACAAGACCCGGCACTAGAAGAGCCCTGGTGATCTGAAGTGTTTAATGAGGTGAAGCACATTAAAATGTGTTACCCCGGGATCATCATCATCATCATCTTTCAGCAGTGAAGGGAAAAGTGCTGAGCGCAACAGCAGCCTGGATTGATCTGAATGGAAAAAGCGAAATCCAGGAGCAACCCATTTGGTGATATCACCGTGAGGTAAAACTTTTCCAGAAAAAAAAAAGATGATTTAAAAATGACCCATTAATGACGGTGGAGACATGATGGACAGTTTATTTAATCTGGAATTTTTTCATTTCGATTTGTAAAGAACGAGGCCATAGAATAACGGTTGATAGGTGGAATATCCAAGACGGAAAGAAGTCTCTACAATCTTTTGCTCGTTTCAGATTTAACTGGAAGATGAATTTGCATGGCTTATTTTCCATGAAATGGAAACAAAAGAATAGCGGATAAAGTGTTTATAACATAAACAAAACTTCATCACCTGTTTATTCTATATACGGCTTTATATCCAGAAAGAAAATTATAGATAAACAGTTATTTATGGGAAGTTAACAACTGTCTTAATGTCTGCTAAGCAAATAGCCATCGCCAGCTACAACAAACGCTGTTTCCCTCGGTCAAAAGATTTCTTACATTGAAGTTTGAAGTTTATTTGTGACATTATTATTTTCCCCTTTGACAAAACCTGCACTTTTGCTTTAGATTTGGAATTACAACCCCCCCCCCTCCCCCCCCCCTCTCTCTCTCTCTCTCACCTTTCTTATATAAATGAGGATTATCGATATATTACACGCGCTGAACGTTTTCGCAACAGCCCTCGGGTGGCAGTAAAAATCTCAGTTATTTCAAGTATTTTTCATTTTTATTTTACCTCACAATGCTACTCCGAAACATCCGTGAACAAATACACTGCTCCTTCAGATCCCTTTGAAGTCTTCAAGTGACCTTGTTGACATTTTACCAAACTCTCAAGTGGCACTTGAGGGGCTTCAACTTCCAATTTCTGACGCTTAATCAACTCGAAGTTTTCTGAACTGGACTGACACTGGCGAATGAGGTAGTATCCGTGTAGGGAAGTTTGAGAAAATTATGCACACACACACACACACACACACACACACGAGAGAGAGAGAGAGAGAGAGAGAGAGAGAGGGATTTCCAAATCTATAGTGAGAGTGAAGGTTCCGTGTAGGAAAGTTTGAGGAAATTATGCACACATACACAGAGAGAGAGAGAGAGAGAGAGGGTATTATTTCCAAATCTATAGTAAGAGTGAAGGTTTTGTTGAGACTTAATATCTTAACATTTATTTAACATTTATTCCGTCTAATAAATTCCGCTTTTATTAACGAAGCATTCTTTAGGATAATAAATCTGGATTTATTTGGTTCTGTGTCGTGAATATTACGTATCACCTCATGATTACGTTTTTGTTCAAAGAAGCGACCTTGATGTCCTCACAGTCAGTCGCGACCAGTGAATTAATGTTACATTTTATTTTATTTTATTTTTTTTTTTTTTTTACAATTTCTTTATTTCAAAATCCCTGACATTTACATCCACTTTCTCAACATAATACAGCTTCGACTTAAAGTTGACTTCCCCATCCGTCTTGAACTAAATATGTGTTGTAATATAATAATATTATCTTGTTATATTTTTATATTTATCTAATGAAAATATGAAAATAAACTTTAACATTTAACATAAGTTGCGCTCATTCGCTTTACTGTTGTTGTAACATTTAAATTCACTAAGATTAGAATAACCAAAGGCAAAGGTATGGGGTACCTTGCACTACAACAGTTTGCGTAAATATTTACGTATACAAATGTATATCCTTTTACAATTATTAAAATATCGTTCACTGAAAACTTTTTGCATAAATATTTACGTATCCATATGCATATCCCTTTACAATCATTCAAATAACCAAAGACAAATAATCTTTCAGGTAATCATTGCCTGTCCATTCCCTCTTCATTCAAACCTGGAAATAAATATCCCATTTCTTCACTTTCGCTTTTGATCAGCAAATATGAAAACCATTTAACTTTTCCTTCTTCGTGAATTATTCTAGCGCTGATGGCCGCTCCACATATTTCGCAAATATGAAACAGATAGACATCAATCAATAAATAAATGGATGATTTATTGTCATAAGATGTAAAATTTCGAAGAAAATCCCAGAATTTTCATCAGACGCCAAATTCACTAAGAATTTTCAGCAGGTTAACATTTTGCGAAATACAAGAAAATCTGATAAATGTTCAAATCATATTTCTCAGTCACGATAAAAGCCAGTTTTCTCCTCTATAAGGAATTTTCTTTTGCTTCCTTAAAATTCCTGGCCATACAGTGATAACTGACATAGATAGATGGAAATACTTCTACACGCGAAATACGACGCACATTGGATGCATCCATGCAGACCTAGAACGACAACGGCTGGAAGAAGATCTATATGACTCCAAAGCCCCAATACTGACGCCAAGGGCATAATCCCCCCGACAAGGCATCGTCAGTTGGGATTGGCTCTGGAGGAAATAATCTACTCGTCCCTTCCAATCTTGATTCATCCCATTTCTCACATGATCCCTAATCCCTCAATCATTCCTTGCTCTTTGTTCCTTGTTATCTGATATTCTCTCCTATCTCCAGGTTTTAGTTTTGACTTTCATTTCAATGTCGGAGGAAAAAAATACTATATCCGGATTTCGTCACTTTAACTACAGAGAGAGAGAGAGAGAGAGAGAGAGAGAGAGAGAGAGAGAGAGAGAGAGAGAAGAGAGAGAAGGAGAGAAGGAAGAGATAGGAAGAGAGAAAAAAACATGGGTGGCAAGGTGTGTGGCCCCAAAGGAAGTGGGGTAGGGGGTGAGAATGTGTCTAAAAGGAGGGTGTTTGTATAAGTAGGATATTATCTAGTTTATTTTCACCTTTACCTATACCAACTAGTTTATTCGCTTATTGTTTGAAATAATGGATTTTTTTTTTTTCATAAATGAACCATAAAATCACTATAGTCTTTGGTAACTGGTCCACCATATCCAAATCCTGTGCTCTGCGTTTCCATACTTTTGTTTTAAAAGATTTCGATGGTCTATTGCATTTTATATTATTTTCAGGTACTGCAGGTTATCAACATTTCAAGAAGATCCACGCAAGGAAGACCATTGCTGAACGAAGCTGTAAGAGTGTAAAGTTATCAGTACAAACCTGGTCTACTACGGTCAGCCAATGCGTGTGTGATCAACACACTCATCCACTGACCTACCAAATATTTTTAGAGGATTCTTACGGATGGCTTACAGTATCTTCGCTACAACCCTCTATCTGATATGCAAAGTATACGATTATTGATTACAATAAAAGACTACACAGGAAGTCGAATATTCCTCGAGAAACCGTCGATGGTGCGAGTTCGTCTTTTTCTTGGCCATTACGAGATTATCTTCACGAGGTTTGTGTTTCCATAGTTCCCCCTTACGCCTTCCCTCATGCCCATTGTTTGAGCCCTTTTTTTTATCAGTTATCCCCGTGGAATATTCCTTCCCTATTCCCGTCCCGTTCCCAGAAAGCAATAGCGGAAAGACACTTTCATATCTGGTGTTTGCACTAGACTGAAAAAAAAAAAAGACTCGGAACAGAGACTCCGGCTAAACACTTTTCCTAATATTCGGACTTTTGCCTTCGACTGTTGGCTGCGATGACGAATCCCCACAAAAGTCCCTGAAGTGTCTCGGGCAATATAGTCCTTTGAAAGAAGTATAGGATTTCTCTGCCTATGCAAAGCTATCACAAAATAACTCTCTCTCTCTCTCTCTCTCTCCTCTCTCTCTCTCTTGTTATTTAACCCACGCGTTTTCCGCGCATATTAATCTTTCTGGCGTTTAGGTCTACCTGATCCCTGTTCTC
>NC_087206.1:74909057-74913002 GCF_015104395.2 Macrobrachium nipponense
ATTTTATTGTAATTGAATTGTAAGTTGATAACTTGGAGGAAAATGGCTCAAGTTCAATGTTCAGGTATTTTTAGCAGCCCCATTCCATACAAAAGTTTTGTCTGAAAACCACTCTGACTAGAGCACAGTGGAGCGCTTTAGCAGAGGCATGTGGTGGTTAATGTGTCTACTAGTATGGTAAAGGCACAAATAAGATGTATTGCTATGGAATCATTGATAAATCTCTGGTAGAATAACTGGGATGAAGATGAAAGTTAGAATTTGGAATCAAGAGTTGTTGAATGTAGCACGTGCTGATCTCATAAATAAGCCAAGCAGAAAAGAAAGAGAAAAGTGATGCAGAGTTAGAGCTTAGACACAAATTGAAGCAGAAGAGAATTTGATTTAAGCTCAAAAATGCTTGCTGAAAGAGAGAGAATGCAAGCTGAAAGAGAAAGAATAGACAGAAAAACAAGAAAGAAGAGAAAGAGAAGAAGAAAAAGCAGCAGAAGAGGAAAGAAGAAAGGATAAAAGAGGAAAAAAGAAAGAGAAAGGATAAAAGAGGAAAGAGAAATTGCAAGACATGAAAGGGAAATGGAATTAATAAAAGCTAGATCCACATTAACCTGTGATACCGTCTAACCCTAACCAAGGTAATCAAGACCCTGTATTTTGATGTAGTGAGAGTACAGAAGTTAATCCCCAAGTTTACTGAAGAAGCTCCAGATGAGTTTTTTGATCACTTTGAGAAAGTGGCTTCAGGTATGGGATGGCCAGAGGATAAAATGGTTAGTTTGCTACAAAGTGTCTTGATTGGTAAAGGGGAGAAGTGCTTATCTAGCCTTAACAGCTGATCAGTGTAAAGACTACAAGGTACTTAAACACAGTGTGCTACAAGTTTACCAGATGACCCCAGAAGTACTACAATGAGAGATTTAGAAATTTTTAAGAAAAGATGAGAAGGTAACATTCTTAGATTATGCTTACAAAGTGAGGAAGGTGTTTCAAACGTTGGGTAGAAGCCTGCTAAAGTTAAAACTTTTGATGAGTGAGAAGAGTTACTTGTTCTTGAACAGTATCTTAAGGGAATTCCTGAACATATAAGAGCCTATTTAAGAGAGAGAAGGGTTTGAGAAACTTGAAACGCAAAGCTGCACCACACTTAGTGAAGATTACAATATAATCAGTAGTAAACGTTAATTACAATGTCAAGTACCAGAGTCAACAACGCCCAGGTTTTAAGTCTTATCCAAATAACAGGAACAAATTTAATGGGAAACCAAATACCAGTGATACTATCTAAGAGTACACAAGGTAATACAACTCAGAAAACTAATGTGAAATCCTCATCCAGTTTTTCAAGACAGTTACAGAAACCTAATGTTGTCTGTTTCAAGTGTGGAAGAGTAGGACACTACAGTCAAGAGTGTTACCGGAATCAACAGCAGTCAAAACCAGTTGGTCAAGTTGTAAAAGGTGACCAGGTGAAACAAATTACGAAGAGCAGTGTGGGAAAGAATCAGACTCCAGAGAAGAATGAAACTAAACAAGCTGAATGTTTAGCATCCAGTGGAAATGTTACCTCAAGCAGTGAGTGGCTTAGCAGTGTGGAGGCTTTTAAGCCATATATCTATGAGGGTATGCTGTCAACTCAAGAAGGAAGTATGCAGGTACCAGTCAAGATATTACGTGATACAGGGAGTAACCATAGTGTGGTAGTAGGTGGTTCTCACCCTCAGTTGGAGAAGAGTCTCACAGGAGATTCAGTTATTTTTGTTTTGAAGGGTATAGGAGGAGAGGAAGTAACTCCTATATGCCGCTTACACCTGCCATGTGAATTGGTGACAGGGAATGTTGATTTTGCTGTAAAGGACTCACTGGCTGTAGAAGGTATAACATGTTCTGTTGGGGGAATGAAGTTGGTGGTGTTGCCATTTATTCCTTGTCTGTAGTGACAGACGAACCATTGAGGATTAGTCTACAGTAGAGTTGGAAAGAAGAATAACCCCCACCTGTTTCCTAGTTGTGTAACTACCGAAGTATGCAGAGGACTACGACTGCAAGTGAAGAAACTGAGGATTTTACACACCAAGAAGGATCTTTTGTTTGCTTAGAAGAATTATTCCAGGGAAGTGAAGTTTCCCATAGTGCTGACCAAGAAGAGATTTCCCAAGAAGATGAAGAAGACGACGACGACGAAGAAGAAGAACCTGATGTTCCTGTAGAGACTCCGAGTAGTCAAAGTGTTACTGAAAACAGTAGTGAAACTACAGTAGCTGAGTTAGCAGATATTGAGAATTCAACCCTTGAAGTTGGTCAAGTGACAAGGGAGAAGCTGATGGACTTGCAGAAGAAGGATACATCGTTAACTGATTTGTTCTTCAGAGTTGTTGATCGAGAAGAGATGCAACAAACTCCTACCTGTTACTATCTGAAGGAAGGTTTGCTGATGAGGAAGTATAGACCTACAGATATACCAGGAGATGCTGTATGGGGCGAATATCATCAAATTTTGATTCCATATCCATTGAGAAAGCAAGTGGTTGCAGTAGCTCATGAGTCTGGACATATGGGAATCAGGAAAACTGTGGAGAAGATCATGAAAAAATATTTTTTTCTGGCCTCGGACTTCACAAAGATGTTAGCAGGTTTGTCGTGAGTGTCATACCTGCCAGATAGCTGGAAAACCGAATGAAACCATCAAGAAAGCCCCCCTACAACCTATAGAAAATTAGAGGGAGAACCCTTTAGCAAAGTGATCATAGACATGGTTGGACCATTGCCGAAGGCAAAGAAAGGAAATGAGTATTTGTTGACATTAATGTCCTGTGACAAGATATCCAGAAGCAATCCCTGTTAGAAACATATCTGCCAAGATAGTTGCTGAAAAACTTGTGGAGTTTTTCTCAAAGTTTGGAATACCAGAGATAGTACAAAGTGACAGAGGAACAAACTTTACTTCAAAGTTATTCCAGGATGTGATGAATTTGTTAGGAGTGAAACAACAGTTATCCACTGCCTATCATCCAGAAAATCAAGGTGCCTTGGAAAGGTTCCACCAGACATTGAAAAAGTATGCTGACAAAGTATTGTTCTGAGTCAGGAAGAGAATGGGATGTTGGTTTACCATTAATGTTGTTTGAAGTTAGGAATGCTTATCAAGAAAGTATGGGAATGTTCACCTAATGAGATGATTTTTGGAAGAGAAGTGAGAGGACCGTTGAAGATTCTTGCAGAAAATTGGGAAGAAAATCAAGAGGAAAGCCCAAGGAGAGTATATGAAGAACTTAAGGAAAAGGTTGAAAGAGATTAGAAAATTCTCTTTAGAAAAACTTGAAAATGAGTCAAGAGAAAATGAAAAGGAGATTTGATGCTAAGACTAAGCTAAGAAGTTTTAATGTTGGTCAACAAGTGTTAGTGTTCTTACCTGTCAAGAGATTTCCCCTCACTAATAAATTTCAAGGTCCTTACAAGATAATTCAGAAGTTAAGTGATAGAACTTATGTGATTGATACACCAGAAAGAAGAAGAAGACAAAGGAAGATACATGTGAACCTCTTGAAACCTTATTTCTCAGAAACTAAAACTGAAACTGTGTCAGTAACCCAAACAACAATTTATCTACAGAAGAGGATGATGGCTACAAATTGGGAACTGCAAGCAAGATGAATAATAATTCTTCAATTTTGGAAAATTTGGAGGATAAACTGAAAACATCTGAGTGTTGACAAGGTGAAGACTTAAGTGACGTAATTAGAAGTTTTCCAGAAATTTTTTTCAGATGTGCCTAGACGTACTGATCTGACCAAGCATGAAATCAAGATTCAAGAAGATGGAACACCTTCAAGCAAAGAGCCTATCACTTATCACCGTATCATCGAGATGTTTGAAGAAGGAAGTTGAGTATTTGCTGCACATGGATTAGCATAACCCAGTTCAAGTCACTTCAGTCTCCATGTGTGTTGG
>NC_087206.1:74913502-74933502 GCF_015104395.2 Macrobrachium nipponense
CCTTTCCTACCCCTACAACAAAGAACAACAACAAAGTAGGTTGTAGGCTACTCCCCGAATAAGCGAAAATGAGTTTTTCGATTATATATAGTTGTACAGTCCTGGTCATTCTCTCGCGCAGCGGGTATCATTATTGTTTTAACTACTCAGGAATCTTGTGTCCTCAGCGAAATTGAACTGAGAGAACAGGGATCAGGTAGACCTAAATGCCAGAAAGATTAATATGCTCGAAAAGACGAAACGCGTGGGTTAAATAACAAGAGAGAGAGAGAGAGAGAGAGAGAGAGAGAGAGAGAGAGAGAGAGAGAGAGAGAGAGTTATTTTGTGATAGCTTTGCATAGGCAGAGAAATCCTACACTTCTTTCAAAGGACTATATTGCCCGAGACACTTCAGGGACTTTTGTGGGGATTCGTCATCGCAGCCAAGAGTCGAAAGGCAAAAGTTCGAATATCGGGAAAAGTGTTTAGCCGGAGTCTCTGTTCAGAGGTCTTTTTTAGTCTAGTGCAAACACCAGATATGAAAGTGTCTTTCGCTATTGCTTTCTGGGAACGGGACGGGAATAGGGAAGGAATATTCCACGGGGATAACTGATAAAAAAAGGGCTCAAACAAATGGGCATGAGGGAAGGCGTAAGGGGGAACTATCGAATGACAAACCTCGTGAAGATTATCTCGTAATGGCCAAGAAAAAAGAACGACACTCGCCCACCATCGACGGTTTCTCGAGGAATATTCGCTTCCTGTGTAGTCTTTTTATTGTAATCAATAATCGTATACTTTGCATATCAGATAGAGGGTTGTAGCGAAGATACTGTAAACCATCCGTAAGGAAAAAAAACCTCTAAAAAGTATTTGGTAGGTCAGTGGATGGAGTGTGTTGATCACACAAAACCGCATTGGCTGACCGTAGTAGAACCAGGTTTGTAATGATAACTTTACAAATCTTACAGCTTCGGTCAGCAATGGTCTTCCTTGCGTGGATCTTCTTGAAATGTTGATAAACCTCTGCCAGTACCTGAAAAATAATATTTAAAATTCAATAGACCATCGAAATCCTTTAAACAAAAGTATGGAAACGCAGGAGCACTCAGGATTTGGATATGGTGGGACCAGTTACCAAAGACTTATAGTGATTTTATGGTTCATTTATGAAAAAAAAAAAATGCCATTATTTTCAACAATAAGCGAACAAACTAGTTGGTATAGGTTAAAGGTGAAATAAACTGATATATTGCCCTACTATACAACCACCCTCCCTTTTAGACACACACATTCTCACCCCCCACCCCTACCCCCACTTCCTGCCACCTTGCCACCATTTCCTCTCTCTCTCTCTCTCTCTATTCTCTCTCTCTCTCTCTCTCTCTCTGTGTGTTGGTGTGTGTGGTTAAAAGGACGAAATCCGGATATAGTACTTTTTTTCCTCCGACATTGAAATGAAAGTCAACACTAAAACCTGGAGATAGGAGAGAATATCAGATAACAAGGAACAAAGAGCAAGGAATGATTGAGGGATTAGGGATCATGTGAGAAATGGGATGAATTAAGATTGGAAGGGACGAGCAGATTATTTCCTCCAGAGCCAATCCCAACTGACGATGCCTTGTCTGGGGGATTATGCCCTTGGCGTCAGTATTGGGGCTTTGGAGTCATATAGATCTTCTTCCAGCCGTTGTCGTTCAAGGTCTGCATGGATGCATCCAAGGTCCTTTAAATATAAGGTCCTTTAAATATACTGGGAGAGGTCGGCTCATCAGCGAGCGAAAATACGTTCCCTCTGCGCATGACGTCACGCTACGAACAGTCTCCCCTGACAGCACTGACTCTGACAGTATACGTAGTAAACACGATGCAAGGATACCTTTCCAAAAAATACTTCTTAATGTATAAATATTTTTATTTGGTTTTACTTAAAGTACAGATGTTCCTTATGGCAGACCCATACTTCAAAGTTCATAATAATCTGATGCTTCTAACAAAAAGTCATAGGGAATAGAGGTACCTTTCAAGGGAACACAAATACTGTAATGTATTGACCGTCACTTATCCCTAACCAAGGAGGTATGGATTAATGTAGAGAAAGTTGTCCTTGGTACTAAATCCTATACAACGAGTTAGGGATTAACGTAGAGAAAGTTGTTTTGGTACAATGAACTCTCATTTTAATTCTAACAGATTAACAGAACAAAGATGACAGTTTAATGGTGGAGGAATTGAGATATGCATGAGTTTGTTTCTCACCGAGCCAGGTGTGGACCCTGAGGGGAAAAAATAAGTTGTTGTTTTCGTGGTTTTTCTTACTGTAGTCCTGCAAGTCCTCTGTTTCTTTTTACTCCTGTCGATAATGTTGTTAAGGTGCCGCATTCTAAAACACACTGATATTTTGGCAAAAAATTCCACAACCTCGTCAGGAACACCAGCGACAGCAGATTTCATTTCAGCAGCCATTGTTTTTATGCATTCCGTTCCTGGTCTAAGACCATAGCCATGAATTGCTGTAAAAATTTCTCTACAAATTTTCAGTTTAGAAAAAAAGTCGCCTGATGGTGCATAGAGTTTTCCTTCACTTATATAATGGACCCAGGTCTCTGACATCTTGCTGTTAACAATGTACCCTATATTTGGATATTTAAAGGAAAACTTTTTCACTACATATCCACCAATATATCTTAAGGACTCTTCCTCGATAACAGATCCCGTGGTGTCTCCTGATTTCTGACATTTAGCAAATTCTGTTTCCTCAGAGAACATTTCGTCATTCTTAAGATCCACATCAAATTCCAGGTCTCTAAAAATGATGTTTATCATACATATTTCTAAGGCCAGTTCCCTGCCATGGAAAGATTTATCATGTCCGTTTTCCCCATCATTCTTCCAATGATACCATTTCATGGATAACTGGGTCAGCTTCAAAAAAACCCTACCTAGCAAAAAGTTTTTTCAATCTATCTTTAAAATTAACTGCATTGGGGATCTGAGAACCCCTCATCTGCCTAAATCATCCAAAAAAACTTTAAGACATCGGGGGGTTGAATTAATTTCCGTGTCATAATAAAAGAAAATTTTTTCTGACTTTTTGCCATGTTTATGCAGCCCAAATCATTGAGTGACAAAAGGGATAAAATAGTTTTTTCCTTTTTTTACCATTCATTTCCCCAGAGGCATAAGCAATCGACCATTTTTTGTGAAAAAGCACTTTTTCTGGCTATCCAAATTTATCCCAAATGGCATTGCGGGGCTTTTATGTCACCGAAAAAACCATCATAGAGGAATTCATGGACATCGAAAAAAACCATTCATTCACTGTAAAAGGCTATAAAAAATCGGCAGTTTTCCTTCCCATTGTGCTCTCTACTAAGCCCTTTCTCCTAAAAAAATTTTCAATCCTTAGTACATGACTTTGTAAGTAGCTGTACAGCATGCTTTACACCCGCTGTCTTTGTAAGCCACTTACATTGATATGGCGTTTTCATTTAATTTTATATGGCTAAGGGCATACTCTTGATAGGGGCGGTTTTTCATTAGCATTTCACGGACACAGGCATCAGATTACATTGTTTCCATTTTTCCATAAAGAAAAACCGTGGTCCAAGAAAATGCTTGCCAATTAACTTTACCAATTGGGAGCATCAGCAAAATAAGAAGACATTTCCTGTCAGCACATGGGGTTTTTAAAAAATGACTTTCTCAGGTGTGGAAAGGGGGATCAATCCCGAAATTCTTCCAAACCCGCAATGATTAGGTCCCCAAGATCTGGACAATTGCCTCAACGGCCAAAAAAAAATCCAAAAGCGAGCTTTTTCAAAAAACAAATTTATAATAATATTCAGTCATCATATTGGTATATATGGATTGCTTCCGGATTTTTCTTCCCATCAACCTCTTAAACCACTTGAACTTTATTAATTCATGAGGTTCATACAAAAACGTCCATCCCCTTTGTCATAACTCCACTACTACCAATATTCATTTTCATCAACTGAAATAAACGGCAAGTTTTTTGTATTTCCGTCATTGTTTTTGATTTTGCCTTCATCAGTGACAGACCAAATGCAACATAACCGGCTCACATTTCAGATTTTTTTTTGCGCTCGTTTGTTGAGTGTACTTTTTGATGGCAGAGGAAATCCTCTTTTAGTTCGCAAATATGAATAACTTTTGGTGTTCATGCTTCTGAGAGTGAAAGCTGACGATATGTCTTCATCGCGCTATTGACTGACAAGCTTATTAGTTATGAGCATTATCTGTGTTGTACTTAGCACAGGTTGAAATAACTTATTTATGTTAATGTGAACTTAGGTTCTCGTTTTTTCTTCTTTTGGGAAACTAAAATATCGAATACCCTAATTAATGGTCTTTTTGCTATTACTATGACATCCAAATACAGCAAAAATGGAAGGCATGGCTGCTGGAAGTTAATAAACATGACAGAGACCAGGTAAGACTACCTCTAGTCAGGTCAAACCTCGGCCACCGTCTCCGAAACTTAACGTCACGAAAGCTCCGCCCACATGCGCGTAGCTCACTGATGAGCCGACCTCTCCGAGTATATTTAAAGGACCTTGTATATTTAAAGGACCTTGGATGCATCCAATGTGCGACGTATTTCGCGTGTACAAGTATTTCCATCTATCTATGTCAGTTATCACTGTATGGCCAGGAATTTTAAGGAAGCAAAAGAAAATTCCTTATAGAGGAGAAAACTGGCTTTTAACGTGACAGAAATATGATTCGAACATTTATCAGATTTTCTTGTATTTTGCAAAATGTTAACCTGCTGAAAATTCTTAGTGAAAATTTGGCGTCTGATGAAAATTCTGGGATTTTCTTCGAAATCTTACATCTTATGAGAAAAAATCATCCATCTTTTTATTGATTGATGTCTATCTGTTTCATATTTGCGAAATATGTGGAGCGGCCATCTGCGCTAGAATAATTCATGAAAAAAGAAAAATTAAATGGTTTTCATATTTGCTGATCAAAAGCGAAAGTGAAGAAATGGGATATTTATTTCCAGGTTTGAATGAAGAGGGAATGGACAGAAGCAATGATTACCTGAAAGACTATTTGTCTTTGGTTATTTGAATCATTGTAAAGGGATATGCATATGGATACGTAAATATTTATGCGAAACGTTTCCAGTGCAGGATATTTTAATCATTGTAAAAGGATATACATTTGTATACGTAAATATTTACGCAAACTGTTGTAGTGCAAGGTACCCCATACCTTTGCCTTTGGTTATTCTAATCTTAGTGAATTTAAATGTTACAACACTAGTAGAGCGACTGAGCGCAACTTATGTTAAATGTTAAAGTTTATTTTCATATTTTCATTAGATAAATATGAAAATATAACAAGATAATATTATTATTACACAATATTTAGTTCAAGACGGATGGGGAAGTCAACTTTAAGTCGAAGCTGTATTATGTTGAGTAGGTGGTTGTAAATGTCAGGGATTTTGAATTAAAGAAATTGTAAGAAAAAAAAGAAAATAAAATGTAACATTAATTCACTGGTCGAGACTGACTGTGAGGACATCAAGGTCGCTTCTTTGAACAAAAACTTAATCATGAGGTAATACGTAATATTCACGACACAGAAGCAAATAAATCCAGATTTATTATCCTAAAGAATACTTCGTTAATAATAGCGGAATTTATTGGACGGAATAAATGTTAAATAAATGTTAAGATATTAAGTCTTAACAAAACCTTCACTCTTACTATAGATTTGGAAATCCGCGCCCCCCCCCCCCCTCTCTCTCTCTCTCTCTCTCTCTCTCTCTCTTCTCTCTCTCTCTCCCTCTCTCTCTCTCTCTCTCTCTCTCTCCCTCTCTCTCTCTCTCCTCTCTCTCTCTCTCTCTCTCTCTGTGTGTGTGTGTGTTCATAATTTCCTCAAACTCCCCTACACGGATACTACCTCATTCGCCCAGGTGTCAGTCCAGTTCAGAAAACTTCGAGTTGATTAAGCGTCAGAATTGGGATGTTGAAGCCCCTCAAGTGCCACTTGAGAGTTTGGTAAAATGTCAACAAGGTCACTTGAAGACTTCAAAGGGACCTGAAGGAGCAGCGTATTTGTTCATGGATGTTTCGGAGTAGCATTGTGAGGTAAAATAAAAATAAAAAATACTTGAAATATCTGAGATTTTACTGCCCCCCGAGGGCTGTTGCGAAAACGTTCAGCGTGCGTAATGCATCGATAATCCTTATATTAGAAAGGAGAGAGAGAGAGAGAGAGGGGGGGGGGGGGGGGGAATTCCAAATCTAAAGCAAAAGCGCAGGTTTTGTCAAAAGAGAAAATAATAATCAGTCATAAATAAACTTCAAACTTCAATGTAAGAAATGTTTTGACCGAGGGAAACGGCGTTTGTTGTAGCTGGCGATGGCTATTTGCTTAGCAGACATAAAGACAGTTGTTAACTTAACATAAATAACTGTTAATCTATTGTTTTGTTTTTTTCTGAATAAAAAGCCGTATATAGAATAAACAGGTGATGAAGTTTTGTTTATGTTATAAACACTTTATCCGTTATTCTTTTATTTCAATTTCATCTTCCATTTATAGCTGAAACGGGCAAAAGGATTGTAGAGACTTCTTTCTGTCCCGGATATTCCACCTATCAACCGTTATTCCATGGCCTCGTTCTTTACAAAACGAAGTGAAAAAATTCCAGCTTAAATAAACTGCCCATAACGTCTCCACCGTCATTAATGGGTCAGTTAGAAAAATCATCTTTTTTACTGGAAAAGTTTTTCCTCATGGCAGTAATCCCTTAAATGGGTTGCTCCTGGATTTCGCTTTTTCCATTCAGATCATTCCAGGCTGCTGTTGCGCTTAGCACTTTTCACTCCACTGCTGAATGATGATGATGATGATGATGATGATGATGATGATCCCGGGTTAATACATTTTAATGTGCATACATCATTAAACTCTTCAGATCACCAGGGCTCTTCTAGTGCCGGGTCTTGTTAAGGCTTTCCATGAATTATGCGATATGTTTAATAATGTTTACTTTAGTTGAATTTTCCAAGTGTTTGACACAAGTCCGAATTCGCCCACATGTAAGAATTCGCCCACAACAAAAGATGGGTTCACAAGCATATGTACAAGCACACCGACACACGTATAATCAAATCTTCTATCTCGTTTAAATGTTGCCAAATGAGACGATGGCAGACACCTAGCAACGTCATGTCAAAACGCTACTCCCCGGAAAGGGTGAGCGGAAAAAAAATACAGTATAAGTCTGAAAACGAAATGCTGCATTCAGAGGATGTGTAAATCTTGGATTAATAATAGTTGAAGTAAAAAAAACATGACAATTAAATCTGATACTGTGATCAGTCGGCCAATTATGTTTATACCTCCACGCTTTCAAATTTCCTATGTATGCACGTAAAATGATAACATCGGGATATTGCTTGCAAAATATTTCATTTTGATGTTATCCCGCCTAGTGCCTGCTTTATGCGTGATCATAATACTATAATACTTTCTCTGTAATGGATGATTCTCAGCTTCGTAACTGAGATATGCTTTTATTCAATAGAATATCATTTCGAGGTAGCAAGATCCAGATGAGAACATGGGCGTCTTTCGACCATCTTTGCAAAACTGTTTATATTGCAGACACGATTACAAAACAAACATTGCAAAATCATCTAATTCTAAATATTTCCAAAAGTTCTCGGTTAGGTCGTTATGAAGTTGGCAAAGGAAAGCCAATTACGTATTGACTTGAGAAATCGTGTTTGCTATTGGAGTTGAATTACCTCTAGAATTCACAAACAGAACAGATCACAAACAAACGCCTCAGTGGCATGATCGGTATGGTCTTGACCTGCCACCTCGGTGGCCGCGAGCTCGATTTTCGGGCATTCCTTTGAGAAGTCAGAGATGTGTATTTTTGATGATAGAAGTTCACTCTCGACGTGGTTTGGAAGTCACGTAAAGCTGTTGGTCCCGTTGCTAAATAACACTGGTTCCTTGCAACGTAGAAACACCATACAACCAAAGAAGAATAGAGCACAAACAAAGCACAAACAGATCTATGCTGTAGGTGTCTGGCCGGGTCCTAATAATTCAGTCCTAACAGCCAATGAATTCGGCAAAGCGTTCCTCGACATTTTTGTCTAAAAATAGCGCTGATAACAGTTTGGGGAATATCGCCCCAGATATTTCACTACAGGGTCAATAATGGAGGTTTATGTTCGCTTCGGTAGTTATTCCTTCTCCAACCCCTCCGTGATTGATTGCTAGAGATTGGCGGATCGGATGGGACTGAACGTGCTATTTCGTTATTGTTTTGGGGGGTTAGGGGGTTTGTTACGCGTGATTGGGGGAGGTATATAGTATTTGAAAGCCCTAGTGCGTTGTATTCTCTTCCTCTCGCAGTTGTGAATGTTATTGCATAACATTCGTGTTGTAACTTCCTTCCCGTCTAAGATAAATGGCCAGTTGTCGGGGCAATCTTGTGTCCTTATCTAAGCCAGGTTTGTAGGGGAGAAAAGTACTATACTAGATTCACATCAACCGTGCATTTGATGTCTAGGCCAGTCCCTTACGATGCTCCTGGTTGGCTGTTGATAAGCCAGTCACAGGGATGGAAACTCTCAGTCTCTCGAGAGAGTTCACATGGGTAGGATTTATGTTCCACCTCTCCTGAGGGATACGTCTTTCAAAGGTATCCCTCAGGAGAGGTGGAACGTACATCCTGCCTATGTGAACTCTCGAGAGAGACTGGTTCTCTCGAGAGTTCACATTGGCAGTATGTATGTTCCACCTCTCCTGAGGGATACGTCTTTCAAAATCATCCCTCAGGAAAGGTGGAACGTACATCCTGCCTATGTGAACTCTCGAGAGAGACTGGTTCTCTCGAGAGTTCACATTGGCAGTATGTATGTTCCACCTCTCCTGAAGAACACGTCTTTCAAAATCATCCCTTAGGAACGGTGGAACGTACATCCTGCCTATGTGAACTCTCGAGAGAGACTGGTTCTCTCGAGAGTTCACATTGGCAGTATGTATGTTCCACCTCTCCTGAATGACACGTCTTTCAAAATCATCCCTCAGGAGAGGTGGAACGTACATCCTGCCTGTGAACTCTCGAGAGAGACTGAGAGTTTCCAGCCCTGTGGTTGGCTTATCAACAGCCAATCAGGAGCGTCGTATGGGACTGGCCTAGACATCAAATGCACGGTTGATGCGAATCTACTCTAGTACAGCGAGACAACGGGGATATAAAGCGACGAAAATATGCTGCGGAACGGTGATTATCGTCCACTATATCTTGAGTGGTGTAAGGGGAAGCCATTGCGTGAGAAAGCGATGAAGTAAATCACCGTCTGATACACTAAGACTTCTGTCATCGCTAAACCTAGGTAATCTTAAGCGGGTAAACTGACTGAATCCGCCGCTTCTGTCATTCTTGTCATCAAAGGGCGGCTTCGTCATTTGAAGAGCTTCTTTTGATCTGCTCTGTCTTTTGGAAATCATAATACCATCATTT
Source organism: Macrobrachium nipponense (assembly GCF_015104395.2). Classification (NCBI taxonomy): domain Eukaryota; kingdom Metazoa; phylum Arthropoda; class Malacostraca; order Decapoda; family Palaemonidae; genus Macrobrachium; species Macrobrachium nipponense. The sequence continues at coordinate 74,923,020 of NC_087206.1, forward strand.
CTATCCGGTGTTATTATCTTAGCAACTTTTCTTAGAAATATTGACTTATAGAAATGAAGGAATTCCTCAAATATATTCCATTTCATACGGAACTTATTTATTCGTTTTGATATGATATGTAAGTGACACCATCAGCACGAAATTATGAGGCTAAATCTGGATAGATTTCTTGAACGAAAAATGACTCAGACAGACAGACAGAGCTTTTAATATATATGGCTAATTTTTGGCTGAAAAATTAACGTTATATAATTTCAATTGCACTTCATTTTTGTGTATATCCTTTACAATCATAAAAGACTTCTTACAAAATACTATATGGCGAAGCCTTGTAACCTACACAAGCATGAAACATGACCCGCTCATGGTTCATCGAATGGTTTTGAGGGTCCTATAATCTACAATCGTTCCTAAGTGCTGGAAAAGTCGTGGCGGAAAATGGGGCGGTAATGGACGGAAAAGGTCTGGTTGTGTATAGACATTAGTGCCGTCGTCCGCTGCCATAACTCCCACACAGGAGAGGCCGAGTGAGAGGCCAAAACAACAAACTCTCTATTCTAAAAACCTTCTTTTCGGGGCAACGACTCTTAAGGGGATGAATCGACTCTTAGAAGAAACAGACTCATACATACACACACACACACACTGGCGTGGATATAATGCATCGTTGCTTATGCCTTCTTCTACCCAAAAGCATACTTGAGGACATTTCCACAATGCAGTATAACAGGCTAAATATAAAAATAGATAACTACCATCAGAACTTCCCACAACAAACATCCACAACAACTGAAAGATCTGTGGGCTGCCCTTTCCAGCGCTTCAACAATTTCTCCGACATTCTGTAGTGTCGTTCTCCTCTAAGTTCTTGGACTCGTTCTCAGCAGGTTTGTGATGTGTATGCGATTAGTTTCCAACATATGTTGATGACACATTTGACTGATGATTTACTTAGCCCTCGAAAAATGTCGTCCTGAGCTAAGGAAAAGGTTCGGAAATCAAGGAGATTGGTGCCAAAAAACACTGTTACTGTATGGGTGTTTTTTTTTTTTTTTTTTTTTTTTTTTTTACTGTATAACTGTGTTTGTTGCTTTTTAACTGCTTTTTTTTTTACTGTATAACTGTGTTTGTTGCTTTTTAACTGCTTTTTATTTTTACTATATAACTGTGTTTGTTGCAGTATAAAAGTGTTTTTTTTTACTGTATAACTGTATTTGTTTCTGTTTAATAGTATTTTTTTCTGTATAACTGTGTTTGTAGCTAAATAACAGTGTCTTTTTTTTACTACATAAATGTCTTTGTTTCTGTTCAACAGTTTTGTTTATTGTATAACTGTATTTTTTTACTATATAACTGTTTGTTGCTGTAGAACTTTTTTTTTACAGTATTTTTTTGCTGTATAAATGTGTTTGTTGCTGTGTAACAGTTTTTTTTACTGTATAACTTTGTTTGTTATTGTATAACTGCTTTTTTACTGTATAACTGTGTTTCTTCCTTTTTAACTGTTTTTTTACTGCATAACTGTGTTATTGCTGTTGAATAGTGTTTTTTTTTTACTGCATAACTCTGTTTGTTGCTGTTTAATAGTGTTTTTTGACACCAATCTAATTGATTTCCGAAGTTTCTCTTTAGCTCAGGGCGAAGTTTTCGAGGGATAAGTAAATCATCAGGGGTTTAATAAGTCCCCAATAGGCCAATGGCGCAGGCTGTGACGTCTACTATTTTTTCCTCTTACTCGGGAAGTAAGCCTACAAACCACTTTGTTGTTGTTGTTGTTATTGTGCTGTTGTTGTTGGGGTGGGGGGATTAGGAAAGCCTAAAAAGGTCTGAAAAAGGTGTTTTGCGTTGAGTTAAAATACAGGAATTTGAGGATAGGATATTTATGATTTATTTATTAGAATGACAATGTAACAATAAATTATATTCATGTTAAACGGTACGGAAAAATCATTTCTAGTAAAATATGGCGTATTTATTTTAATTTCGATGGTAACACAACGCTCAACTCGACCGTAGATTTTAGCACGCTCCCCTCGTAAACTGGGGGTCGGATCACGCCTTGTTTATGTTTTCACGACCCTTTTACAGTTATAGTTATCAATTAATGAAAGCGTGATTGGCCCATTCTTTAAAACTGCAGATGTGTAGATAACTGAAGACTTTTGAATAAACAGCAAAGTTATAAATGATTTACGTGTATGACTTTGAGGCCTTCAACAATTCCCTAAAATCATTGAAACTGATTTTGATGACAATCTATGATTTATATTTTTTCATATTGTAAGTCCACTTAAGTGGTTTATCGGCCAATTATTTACGTTTTGTCTATAAAGTCACTCAAACGCTGATGAAATGGCGTCTAAAACATTTCTCTTCGAGTCGAATTGTAATTGGAGTATTTCTCTAATAAATGGAATATACTTTAAAGACATAGAGTGGAACTAATTAATGATTGTCAGGTCGTAACTCCTTCTTTAACTAGAGGCCTGAATAAACCTTTTTGGAAAGAGTCATACTGGTGGCCCCTGGAACAGCGCCCGATAGCGTCCGTCGCTTTGCCCGTAGCTTGGAAACTCCCTCCCCGGTGGCTTTCACCCCTCCCCCCGCCCCCCCTCGCCGCCCCCCCCCCCCCCCTCAACCCACATACCGATCAAGTGCAGGTCTGAGTGAAACGTGCAATATTCCCGTTGCAAGAGGCTTTCATCGATATATTTTCACTTTTTTGTAAAAGGAAACTATCCTTCTGCACTTTTTCTGTCTGCCCTCAGATCTTAAAACCCACTGGAGCTGCAAATTGGTATGTTGATCATCCACCCTCCGATCATCAAACATACCAAATCGCAGCCCTCTAGCCTCAGTAGCTTTTATTTCATTGAAGGTTAAATTTGGCAATGATCATGCATCTGGCACCGCAACAACGCAAGGCCACCACGTCCGGCTGAGTGTTTCGCGGGGCGTGGCGGAGAGTATCATACAGCATTATACGCTGTACTAAAAACTCGATTGCATATTTTTCCATCGTTATAGTGGTCACACACACACACACACACACACACACACACACACACACACACACATATAAATGCCCGCAACTTTGTTCGTATAATCATCACGTTTATAACTGTCCATGATTTACAAATATATATATATATATATATATATATATATATATATATATATATATATATATATATATATATTCATATGTATGTGTCCATTATATTTTATCAGTAACATTACAGGGTAAAACTGTACATCTTGTGTTTAACAAGAGAAGCTGTCCTTGTCTGAGATATTAACTCGTTAAAGAAAATGAAGCAGCATTGTTTCCCATTTAGTTTCAGCAGTGTCCATGAAATTCATTTGTACTGAAACATCCTAAAGAACATAAGAATAATTCACAGGAAAGAATGAAGTGTCTGGAAAGAATCGAACGAAGGTCATCTGTAATATGCATTAACCACTGACCGCCGTTACTATTTTTATACAGTTACGTCTGTAAGATATTCAGTTCACGAAGCTGCCATTCGCCAGTGGTTTCCACTTACTCGGGTAGCAAGCCTACAAACTACTTTGTTGCTGTTGTTATTGTTGTTTTTCTTGTTGTTGTTGAGGGGCGGGGGCCTAGAAAGCCTAAAAAGGTCTGAAAAAAGGTGTTTCGCCTTGAGTTAAAGATAAAGGAATTATAGGATAGCATATTTATGATTTATTTATTAGAATGAAAATTCAAAAAGTAAATATAATATAATGTGTATGTTAAACAGTACAGACCAATTATTTCTAATAAATTAAAGCGCATTCATTTTGATTTTCGTTGGTGAAGCAACGCTGTATTTGACTAGATTTTAGCATGCGCCCCGAGTAAGATGGAGGTCGGATGACACCTTGTTAGAATAGTGAATAGAATAACAAAAGTAATTTCCATTGGAATAATTCCTTGCAACTTCAAACAGATTCAGTAGAAAGAGTCCTCACAAGAGTTTTTTTGTTTCCTTAATGAAATTTAATTAAAAACATTTAATAAAATAAAATTACCTTTAGTATTTTATAATAAATGTAAACCATAGAAGGAAACATTGATAATATTAATAAAAAGCAATATACACATTCATCTTACTTGAACTGAAAGATACTTTGTCTAGATAATTAGCAAGGATTTATAAGCTTTATGGGGAGTGGTATTAAAAAAAACAGATTTTGGAACAGAACCATAGCATAAATTGGAAGAAAGAGTTAACTATAAACAAGCATTTAATGCTCAACGGATCTTGTTATCATGTATATGGTGCTTAGTAACCCCATGTAATGTAGTTTGCCACTTTCCTCCATTAAAGAAAAACAAGCTTTCGTCCCATATTCAATTTAAGTTCAAATCCAAAATCCTTACCACACAGTAACCAAATCGACAGTTTGAAGATAAAACTGATTCCAAGGATTCCCATTTCCATAGAACAAACATAATTCAGCTCTGAGGTCGAAGGTAGAGTTTACTATTGAAAGCGCCTTCCATTAGGGCAAAGTGGAGAACTGTGGGAAAATAAAAGACGACGAAAGTCAATGGGATGAGCATCAACTTAGTAAGATGAAAAAATACACGAGAGAGAGAGAACACAAATAGTATGAGAAGTATACATGGCAGTGGATATTTGTTTTAGAAAAAGTGTGTGCTCGCATGTGTGTATGTTTGCGGTGTCTGTGTGTCATATGTAATGTTTTCTTCACTGCAACCATGCACTAACACAGCCAGATAACTAATCTGATCAGCTGAAAATTAAATATGACCTTCCGTCTTATATGTGTACATATGTGAAATAGTATAAAAAAATTACTTCCTGAAAAAAAATAAAACCAGAAATATTCGGTTATAAAACACAGAAACCTCATGACAGGGAATGTCATATATGTGGCGATGCGTAAGGTATACTAAGTTATATATATGGTTATCAAGGAGAATGATTGTAGAATGGAAAGCAAGATAACTATTATATATTTTTTCACGGGTAAAAAATACGCCAGAAGATATTGGAAGCGCCTTGGTGGCGTGACCGGTATGGTCTTGGCCTGTCACCTCGTTGGCCGCGAGTTCTGTTCACGGGCATTCCTGTGAGAAGTCAGAGAAGCGTATTTCTGGTGATAGAAGTTCACTCTCGACGTAGTTAGGACGTCATGTAAAGCCGTTGGTCCCGCTGCTGAATAAACACTGGTTCCTTGCAACGTAAAAACCCCATACAAACAAACAAACAAAGAACAACCCGAATCTTTGCACTGATTGTGATATAATCCTTAGCTGATACCGGCAAAAGATATGATTGCTAATGAACAGTAAACAGAGACAGGTGTAAGTGGGAGGTTATTTCAAAGATCGCCAATATCGAAGAGCCCTCAACTGCAGACAATTTCGATCGTAACCGGAAACCTACTGATATAATATCTTTGTTCCTTTGACACTTGCGCAGATAGGAAAACATTTATTTGAGCTAGAGTTCGAAGAACATTCTAGAATTAGAAAGGAAAAAAATGGGGAGAAATAGTTCCAAAAAAAGAGGAAATGAAACACAAATTATATGAAAAATGATCGAAAAAGAAAGTCAAAATAGGCAAAGATTATTGGGTTGCTTCTCATGAGAGCCTGTAACAATTATACAATCATATACAATAAAATTATTTCTGAATGAATCACAGTTATTTTCAGACCAGCTTGTGTCGTTTTAGAGTATTTTATAACACCAGTAATTTGCCATTAAATTTTTATTAAATACCTTGTAAAAAAATATATATATATTTTTTCATGCAAGCAGATTATTATGTCTTCGGCAAATACAGCGAAAAAATTGCCTTAAAGAATCAAAAGGGCAGGAGACTGTTCATAAAAAGATTATAACTATCGTCGAATAAATGATAGCTGAGTATATTACCGAAAGATAGGCTTTATACAAAAACCACAGAACGACCAACAGAAATAGATGGCGTTGCAACAATAGCATTGGACAACTTTTGGCTTAAATTGAGAGAACATCAGCCTACTTTTTCTGTTGCAATGCATGGCCTTCCTCTTGCTGTCGAGATAATTGACAAGGGTGCAATTTGTGTAGACTGTAAAAAAAAGGAACATATTTCGTAGAAAAATGGATCATGTTATTGTATCTTTTCGATTTCCCAAAACCCGACAGTTACGAGTAAATTGTGCTTACTAATAAATGCGCACGCACGCAGATGCAAATGAGAGAGAGAGAGAGAGAGAGAGAGAGAGAGAGAGAGAGAGAGAGAGAGAGAGAGAGAGAGAGAGAGAATACTAATTTCTTGTCTCGTAAGATAAATTAAATGCCGCTTCTTAGATGAAGACCATAAATACGTGACTTCAATATGGAGGAATTTAGTTCCCGAAAGAGTCATTTTGGCTGCTAACCTTTGTCAAGTCGGTATTGAAGATGAGTGATGGATTATTATTTCACCTTTCTTGAAGGGTGAAGAAAGGAGCATTTTACATCGTGACGGGAGGGGCAATGCTGATGAAAAATAGCATCGGGTGATTTAGGAAGACTCGAATTTATTAGCGGGAAATAACAGGCAGGGATGATTTATGCAACAAAATCAGACAGGACCGATCCATTACAACGTAACAGGTGATGGCACTGTGTTGTGCTTTGTAGGGTAATCTTCATTGTTTTTATAAACTAATAATAATATAATAATAATACTAATGATAATAATAATAATCCAAAGAAAACTCATAATCACACGAGTCAATAAAATAGAAATGTAAATCCACAATAGTATGTCTGTTTGATTTTGTTATTTAAAATATAAAGCAGAAAGCTTTCTGCTTACTTTTAGGGCGAGAAAGCTGTCGAACGTCCGACCATTCAGCGGAGTTACTAAACACATGACAAATCTGTTTTTTTCATATTATTATTCCGCAAAACCCCTTTCGGTTGCCAAAACACTTCTTCATGATTTGTTTATTTCATATATTAATCTTTGTTAATCAACTACAGGCTGCGAAGAAATAGGACGTGCTTCCTACAGGACCTGTTTAGATTCGTCTTCCTACGAACTCGCTCTACCACACCTCTCACTCAGTAGGCATTAACTTAGAAAGCGTGATCACCAAGCAAAGAGACCACTGACACAAAACAGTCATAATAAAATCATTCAGATCATTTATCTAAAGCAGTCTTTATCCTTGCTGTTTCCACAAAACACCAACTCTAATCTCGAAATACCGAGAGTTTTTTTATTTTTTCCAAGGCAGAAACATCACCCCCCTAATTTTTTTTCTTTCTAACTTTCGCCGGAAGCTGCAGTGGCGTAATGCTCTAAGTAACGAGTGTTCGTAAGTCCTGAAATATAATTTCTTCCTCCATCCCTGTCTTCATGGTTAAAAAAAATTAAAAAAAAAAATTAGATCAACGTACTGCTTCCTACATTACTGTAATGCAAAGTTACCAGATATAACCAACTGGACGATCAAGTTGCTATGAATGACCTTGAATTAGGAGCTAAGATAATACAAACTGATAACCCCACAAAAGCAGAACTAATGACATTTATCCTTGTTGTTCAGTAGCAAGATGCAAGTGCATGAAAATGAAAAGCTTCTCGCGGAATTCATGGTTAGGACGTTTTTCTCATTATCTTCGTACTAGGTAGAAGTTCAGTTGAAATATTTATATGTCGTTGCCTTCGTGCTTTTTCGCTCAAGAAGAATAAATTTTACGAGGTACGGTGGGGGAAATGGATGCAGTGTTCTGGGATATTAAGACTGGGTATGTCGTCAGTATTCTGGAACAAATTCCTATAGTATTGGCAGCCTGACGTTCTTCCCTGGCAGCGCCTCAGTGGCGTGGTTGGTATGGTCTTTGCCTGCCACCTCGGTGGCCGCGAGTTCGATTCTCGGGCATTCCACTGAGGGGTTAGAGATTATGTATTTCTGTTGATAGAAGTTCACTCTCGACGTGGTTCAGAAGTCACGTAAAGCCGTTGGTCCCGTTGCTGAATAGCCTCTGGTTCCATGCAACGTAAAAACACCATACAAACAAACAAACTCTTCCCTGGCCGATACCCGAACAAACCAAGAAATTGCAAAAAAGAGATATTTTATTCTGAGGAGTTTGGCGGGTATTTAAGATTGGGAAAAAAATTGTTGCTGTTTTTGATATATGTTAATTCATATCCCAATTTCACAACAGCTCCCCCACCCCACCCTCACCCCCACCACCATCTAGTTTGCATAACTAACTGAGCTGTATGGTAACTTCCCTAAATGATATTTTGACAAAATTGACATAAATTATTGTTACTAACTACCGCCCCATATTAGGTTTTTTCAACGGAAAGGAAAGAAAATTCAACAACTTCCAAAACAAAATTGAAAACTTACTTCATGGAGTGGCTGCAATTATGAAAAGAATGATTTTAATTTAGTCAAATTATTATTATACGGGTCATCAGATAAAAAGGAAATATTTCTCACTTCTTGTTAAGCGAATAATTAGAGACAAAATATTCTGTCTCTATGTTTGTTCTTCTTCCCCACTGTTATCCCTACACTAAGGGGTCGGTTCCCTGATGCGCCTTTCCTTACAACATCAGGCATGATTTAGTATTTGGCAAAAAGGTTTTTACGACCACATGCCCTTGCTGTCATCAACCACAGTTATTGGCAGTGGGCCTCGCCTTTTGACTAAAAAGTCCACATGCAAGGCTGTCTCCATGTTTCCATGTTTGTTCTAAACAATAAACTTCCCGTCAACTCTTGACCTGTTTAAAGGTCAACATAATGTCGATAACGATAGGAATTTCATTTAGTATTATTTAACTATTAATGAGTTAGGATTTTATTTAAAAAAAAACTCAAAAAAAAACATTAATGAGTTGAGGATTCAGAGTCTGACATTTGTTTATCAGCACTGATTGCTTCATTAGCATAGAAATGACTTGTTATGATGTAGCCAACGCGATTTGATATTTTTACGAATGTCGAATAATTTTAGTCACAACTGTGATGTTTGCTCAATCATTTAATATACCCAACACAAACCAATTACGAGCCTTCTTTTACACGCTTAATCCCATTCAGTGTCTTGGACGATAAATTATAAGACTCTCGGTAAATGAGTCTCAGTATTCTTGTTTAAAACAAGATTTGAAATGAATAAATAAATGTTTTTAAAATGTCTTGGACGATAAGTGATAAGACTCGGTGAATGTGGCTCAGTATTCTTGTTTGAAACAAGACTTGAAATTAATAAATTTTGAAAAAATGTTTTGGACGATAAGTTACAAGACTCTCGGTGAATGAGGCTCAGTATTATTGTTTGAAACAAAACTTGAAATGATTAAATAAACATTTTAACAAAATAAGAATTGGGCCAATTGAAAATTGTAGTTATGCCGTTTGCTATAACAGTTTCCATGTCATACACTAACACTGTTCAGAAGTGGAGATTTGTACAGCTAACTTTTGTGTGTGTGTGTGTGTGTGTGTGTGTGTGTGTGTGTGTTTGCACAAAAAGATGTGTACTGTGTTTTCTCGAATATCCAGCTCTTCTCTGTCAGCTCTGTTCTATATTACAAATTTCTAACATTCCTTCTTAAATACCAGTTTATACATTTAGTTCCAGGGGCACTGAACAGCATTGGCGCTGTAGAATAAACGATGTTTTCAACATCGAAATCAAAAGTGAAATCTGCTGATTGCAGGAATTTCTCTTGGCTCAGCATTCCACATTTTTTCACTCCAGTCGTTCAAGATTCCTTATCTTTAACAAAAAAACTAGACATCATTATTATTATTACTATTGTTATCGTTAATGTTATTATCATTACTTCAATGACCATAGTGATATCTAGGCCATTCGGAAAGAAAATTAGATTACACTAAAATTATAATAAATGTTATCAAGATCTTACTATACTATTATGGGCATTATATCTGTCAGTCCGTCTGTCATTCAATCACGGCCAAACGGCGGGTCTGATGGGCATGAAATTTGGCAGGATTATAGTGGGGACCCCTAAGATGGTTAATAATGGGGTTTCATCCTACCTCCCCCTCCCCACCCTCTGAAGTGGGTGGGGCTGGGTAGGGAATCCCTGAAACGGAGCTGGTTCCTCCCGTGAAACAGGGCTGGTTATGCCCGTAGACTTAGTTACTTTACGAATTTATCGTACATAGTAGAGCAGAAGATGAATATGTTTTTAATGAGGATTGGTAAATTGCTAGCAGGAGGAATTATTGTGTGAGTCAAAGAGGTTCTCTCTCTCTCTCTCTCTCTCTCTCTCTCTCTCTCTGCCTCTGTATCTGCTCCCTCATCCTCAATCCCTGCCTTTCTTTATCCTTTTCGTCATGCATGTAGTACCAACATAGAGCAAAGCAGCAGCAAGATAATCCTTGCATTTTTAAGAAAAGCTGCGAGCAAACTTCGAGTTTTATTCAAGAGTTCGTTGTGTTCCTAAGATTTTTCCTTTTCGCATTTGCAAT
>NC_087206.1:74938502-74966002 GCF_015104395.2 Macrobrachium nipponense
TATATATATATCATATATCTAATTATATAATAAAAGGAGCCAATAAGAACGCCAGAATATAGAAAGAGAGTAGTACTATGTTTCAGAGACTGCTGTCTCTCTCTTCAGGTAGGCAAATAGAGAGAGAGACAGCAGTCTCTGAAATATAGTACTACTTTTTTTCTATATTTTGGCGTTTTTATGGGTTCCTTTAATTAGATGCAATTCTGTCTTAACAGGACATTTTTGTCATATATAATATTGTATACTACTTAAAAACGATCCCCTTAGAAAATCTACATGTATGGTCCGACTTTGGTAGAATACGGTCCGGTACTTTCGCCGTCTTTAGCGATTATACGCCTATACATACATGTATATACATACATAGTCCGACCATCAGTATACCATTCCAATTATCACTTATTAAAGTAATTCCACTACGCAGATATTCCGAAAGTAGCGTGTATTCGATATCAAACGAGATATATAGCTTAAAGATTGCATATAAATCACAGTGTGATAAAAACGTCATATATTATATATATATATATATATATATATATATATATATATATATATATATATATATAATATTATAAGTATTATAAGTATATATATACGTATATATATATATATATATATAATATATATATATATATATCTATATATATATATAATCAGCAGATATCGAAATAAGATAACTAAATAATAATAAATACATGTGTGAAAAAGGCAGGAAATATAATTCAAATACATGGTATAATAGAGACAAGCTAACGTGAAGTAAAAGTGTGAATTCTTTATGTTCACGTGTTTTCCGAGTAAATAACACATTTACGTTGGGAGAGAGAGACACACAGACAGACAGAGACAGAGAGTACTTCATTCTATAGTAGATTCACCTCTCCTTGGCGATACGTCTTTCATGAGGGGTGGAACATACATCCTGCCTGTGACAGGCTTATCAGTCAATCAGGAGCGTCGAATGGGACTGGCCTAGACGTCAAATGCACGGTTGATGTGAATCTGCGTACTATAATAACATTCGTACATGATAGAGTGCACGTTGAGAGAGAGAGAGAGAGAGAGAGAGAGAGAGAGAGAGTACTATATATTAATAACATTCGTACATGGTATAGTGCAGCCATCCTCAACCTGGGTTCCTTGGGAATTCATATTTATTTTTAATTATTCGTTATTTATAAGTATATATTTCTCTTCGTTAAACATGCCGTGAGAAATCGGAGTCCTATCATTTATTTTATCGTAACATATTGTGCGAGATTTTTTCCTCTGTTTTACTAAAGGTAATTATTACAAATGTTTATATATATATATATATATATATATATATATATATATATATATATATATACATATATATATATATATATATATATATATATATATATTTCCAACTCACATCAGGACCTGTTCCACACGTGATTATGTATTGTCTCAGGGGTTCCTCAAAGTACCAAAGGTTGGGAACCACTGGTATAGTGCATAAAAAATATGAGAGTTGAATAAATGAATGAAATATAATATAGAGGAGGTAAAAGCATAAAAAATTAAAACTTTCACTAATCGGGAGATATGTCATTACGTCCAATTATAGTTCATACTGCAAGTAACGAGTTTTGGCTTATAACTCAAGGACGATTATATAGTATTTGGTGTTCAGCGTCCTTCTCCTCAATCTAAGTGCAAAGGATGCATCCTTGTCCCGCAAAGGATGCCTGTCCAGCCGTTTCTTCTCCTACAACAAAATCCTTCGACATTGTGTCACTGGGACGGTGAGAGACTTAACGCAAGAAATATCTTGATATTTTGATGCAGCAAAGTGCCTTCTCCTGTCAGCGGTTACAGCGTCCAATATCGGGCAGTGCCAAGAGAGATATTAAATCTAAAAGTTTTTCGGTGAAAGCTCCCCCCGGTGCAGCACATGCAGCTGCTGCAGGAGAGTGCACAGCTGCTGCTAGATATTTATTTTGCTGCATATATCGCGAGCGATATTTCAAAGCGGTCTTATGAACGACTTCGCGAGATTCCTTAAGACGAAATATGATCAGAAATGCTCTTCGGCAATTCATTCAGAAGCTGAAATCAGTACCTGTTATATAAATTATGCATTGACTTTCTTGGTTCATACAGTTCATAGATACATCAACTGAACAAATGTAATGAACTATGTTTAGAACCATTTGATGATTTGTACATCTCATTTAATACAGCTCTTCAACAGAATAAAAAAAAAAGGTGATCAATTTCCTTTAGCTGGGAATGTGTTTATGTGAAGTGAATACTTTTAAAATGAATAAATACAACGTTTAACTATCAAGTACGTTATTTTTTTTCTTAAGGAGATTGAGGTTAAGACTGTACGATTTTATTTTTTTTATTTTATTTCATGAAGTTTCAGTCTTTATTGACTGGTCCTGTCAATTATTCACATTAAAAGCTCTCTCTCTCTCTCTCTCTCTCTCTTCTCTCTCTCCTCTCTCTCTCTCTCTCTCTCTCTCTCTATATATATATATATACTATTATATATATATATATATATATATATATTATATACTAATATATATATAGATCTCTCTCTCTCTCTCTCTCTCTCTCTCTCTCTCGTCTCTCTCTCTCTCTCTCTATCTCTCTCTCCTCTCTCTTTTTATATATATATATATATATAGTATATATATATATATATATATATATATATATATATATGTATATAGACATATATATATATATATATATATATATATATATATATATATATATATATATATATATATATATATATAATTGAGTTTGGGTTTGGTCGCGTATAGCAGTTATCTTTCAATAAACATCAACTAGAATGATTTCATATTATCCCAATTTGATGCTCTCATAAACAATTAGCCGTAAGTAATTGTAATTATGAAATGTTTCAATTTTGCAGTTGATTGTAACAATTGTGAGCACTCATATTTGCCTTAAACGAACCCCATTAAAACATGGGAGAAATTAGTTATAGAATGGGGTCACAGAACCTATAATTATTGAATATATCAGTTTAATAGTCCACTTAATGTTTCGACGGTATTTTTTTTAATCAGGATTGGTAGAGTGGGTATAACATGGTCGATTTCGTTCAACAGAATCCAAGTCAGTGGAGGTATTCATGGAAACAAAAATATCCCGGGTTTTATCTTCATTATACTTCTGTGCGCGTTAGCCAAACACTTTTCTGGTTTTGCTCATTATATAGATATGTGTGTGTGCATTTATACATATATATATATATATATATATATATATATATATATATATATATATATATATATATTAACTACATGTGCACAGTATGCTTGCTATCAGACACAGATTCAATGGGAAGTCAGTCAGTATCGTGTCTAAAGCTGGGAATGACCCTCTCTAACATTACCGCCAATTTGGTGTAATTATGCTTTAGTTGTTGTAAATTTACCTAAGAGTAATTAAACGAAGCACGAATCTTTTTTCTTTTTTTAGCTCGGTATGTATCCACCTTTGCGGCGTGTATATATATTCGGTTATCAAAGCCCACATTGAAAGCTATTTTTTATGCCATGACAAACCCTGTCTTCTGCTATGAAGGTGAATCTATTACTACCTAATCACGAGGACGCAGGAAGAGATAGAAGGATATGTAGAGAGAGAGAGAGAGAGAGAGAGAGAGAGAGAGAAGAGAGAGAGAGAATCAACAAACATTATTTTGTAGATTTCCTTAGGCCTATCCTCCGGAGTAATAGCTGTCCTCCTCATAACTCTACTTCCTGCTGCAAAGGATGCAGCCATATAGGCCTACGCGTTCATATTTTATCGATACACTCTAGACCAGATAAGGGCCACAAGAATAGACCAATTTGTTGTATGAAGATCCATCATTCTCTCATTACTGAGCAATTGCTATCTTGCTGTAACCTTTAAGGCCCCCTTACACTGAACGACTGTCTGTATCGTTAGCAAAAACACTGTGTATGGCTTGTCTGAACGCAAAAGTGGGCGGAGCTTCGTGTCTGAACGATCTCAGCGGGAATCTGTCACGACCTGGTTGCTGCTGGCTTGCGACTTGAGTCTGTCAAACATGGCGTTCAATGTATGGGTTTTTGTCTGCCGATATAACGCTACCGCGCGCGTCTCTTCTAGAGACGATGCCATGTCTTCCCGAGACAAAAATCTTTGTTCAGACTGAAATCGGTGCGGAAAATGGAGATCGTTCATACTGTATGAATAGTGTGTGTGTGTGTGGGTCGATAAGGGCAATCGTTCAGACAGTCGTTCACTGTATAGAGGCCTTAACACAGAGGTCAACCATAAAAAATAATGCCAGAATAATAAGTTTTAGATAACAATAACACGAATGAGAAATATAGCAATAATGATAAAACTTTGAGAACAAAATTATGATAATAACAATAATAACAAAAACAAGAAACTTTATACACAAACACACACACATATAAATATATAATATATTATATATATATATATATATATATATATATGTGTGTGTGTGTGTGTGTGTGTGTGTGTGTGTGTGTGTAAAGTTTATTCTTTTATTATTGTATTCTCATAATTTTATCGTTGTTGCTATAATAAAATTTCTGTTTTTTTCCAATTTTTTTATTTCTCATTCCTGTTATTGTCATCTAAAACTTCATTCTAATATTCTAGTTATTCTATCATTTTATATATATATATCTATATATATATATATATATATATATATATATATATATATATATATATACTATATATATATAATATGTGTGTGTGTGTGTGTGTGTGTGTGTCCTCAGGACTTATAAGTTGCAGCAGATAGGACTTGGAAACGCGTGAACAGGAAATATTGTTCGCATCATAAGATGTAATTGAGATGATAAAACTATTTCCTGTATACACGGAAACATTTTCATGGATTTTCGTGGTTATCCAACCAAAAATATTTCGAAGAAATCTAAGGAACATTAACGATCATCTGTGGAGGAATGAGCCACCCATTGCTAAAATTTGTGACCTAAATGAAAAGGTTACAATGATGAATGTAATAAAACGAATTTACCTGATCAAAATGTATGTATTTCGTATGTGAAATTCTTCAGTTTAATAAGATATTTAAAAAAAAAAAAAGTTTAAACTTTATGGAAAATAATCAGGTTATTTATTTGTCTCCTGTTTTGAGCGATGTCTACCTTTTAGAAGCTAATTTGACTGAAAGCTCCCATTTTTCAGTAACCCTAAATTTCTAAATATTTAATCTTTATGAAAACTAAATCTGGTCTAAACCGTTAAAACCGAATTGTCTATTCAAAGATCTGTTTTGGCATCGCTTCAGTTTCCAGATGTTACCAGACATCATTTTGCATAATTCTCTAACATTCTTTTAATAATAATCAACGTTTGCAAGAAGCTGCAGAACTTATTTTATGTCATACACTGCTAAATGATCTAGTTTTGACTCATTTATCTTCTTATAAACTCATTTAACTCCATTTCAGAAAAATTTCATTTTCATTCTCATTCAGTCAAACAGTACTATACATTGTTCATGTCTGGATTTCAATGCAATGGTTACTTTTTAACTCAGTTTTCACGTCCATATTTTAGTGGAGGACTTGACCAGAGCCCTGCTCTTTTTATTGCTTTCTTCGCCACGTGAACATTCGAAGCCTGTAGGCCTATCCTACAGCACCAGAACACTATTCCTTAAACAATGGTATAACTGTTTTAAGTTGCTGAGAATGCACCTTTAGGCCTATGCGTCCAGATTCTAATGACACGGGGCGTCCATAAAGTCCCAGTACCATTACAAGTGTTAATTGCTCAATATGGTACTGGGACTTTATGGACACCCTGTACAATCGTCTATAAACGGTCAGTAAGACTAGGTCTATGGACTGTCGGTTGGGTCACTATTCAGATTTCACTTATTGCTGAGCATTTCCTGTTTTTATGACAAAGGCTCTGAACACCAAAAGTCTTCTTCCGCTCGGTTTATTGCTCTCTGTTCCTCTTCAACCTTCGGGAATTGATGAAGAATTAGACAGACCCGATGACTGCCCTCACCTGCATAGCTGCTCTTCAATTAGGAGAACGACGCTGCCTCATATCTAAGACGAAAAAGACCCCAATGAAATGTTTCAGCAGTTAGATCAATTAATTGCTGAAGTTTCTCTGGGTTATGAATCCCTTCGACGAAATTCAGGGCTCGAAGGACACGAGGGAGAACGAGCAACCTCTCCTGGTGGAAGGACGTGTAACTATAGAGAGCAGGAGTTATCAGATTATCGAGTCCTATTCAAATGACAAAACCATCTGATTATTTTCCATAACTTTACATTTTTTTTAGAATGTATTAGTGAACTCCAAAATATCACCATAAGAAATACATATATTTTTTTTCAAATTCTGACTCATTTTACATATATAATTATAAGTTTTTCATCTACGCTACAAATAGTAGTGAGGGCTCTCATTCCAGAATACATTGCACATACATGATGAATTGTGTTGCAGTTAAATATTTTTTGGGGAAATCTCCTGATAACGACGGAGAACAATTTCGTGAACCAACATTCGTCAGTTCTGATGCTCTGTGATGACCGCCTAACCGTCACTATAGTCGATTCATTTAAGGTAGATTCTTGCGCCTACGAGACGTTTGTTTGGCGGCCTCTGATTGGCTGGTACCGGGAGGTAGGCCGCTCGCTCAGTCTCATCATTTTCTACTGTGGGTTAGAAAACTAGCAATATTATGTTTATATTTCTTCAATCAACTCACGCTTTGCTCAAGATAGGAAAATTTTGGTCATACCATGGGATTCGGTATTAATTGTACAACTAAGTCATCTTTTCCTGAAATCAATAGGATAAAACACAAAGGAATTACAACGAGTAAAAGTGAAATGAGAAGCATTTGTAAGTTCTTTATGCCATGCTTTATTTATCATCGGATTTTGCATCATTAACGCGATTAAGATAAAATAAAACTTGTGTTTTCTTAGAGCAAATTCACCCTGAATACGCTGGTGCTTTCAGATTTTGGATGCGTGTAAAATGTGAGGAGAAAGTGGAGAATATGTCTCATTATGTTGCACCAGTAAATGATTCAAGTTTGACGGTATTGCTGAGAGAATGAGATCTACAAGGCGTCGTCGTTGCGTTAGTCGCCTCAGCGAGAGATTTGAGTTGCCAATTAGCGATATAAAAAGTTGCAGTTTCGACAATATTTACCATGTTATATTATTACATTTTCTGAAAATTAATACACAGAATTTCCATTATAACTGTCGAACATTTTAAATCCAATATCATATAGTATGTCTGGGCATATCTGATAATGAAAAAATTAATAATAATCAGATGGATGCATCTGGTATCGTTAGCTCAGACCCATGCGGGCCGCGGGGAATTCGATCCAGCAAAGAAGTTGGACTCTGTGGAAAGACGACTTCACACTCTTCAACTCAGCCTAAACTTTAATCAGGTTGTTTCAAGACATTGTTTCTAATATTATTTTATGAATATATTTTCAAATGAAAGAGACATCAGAGACTTATTTGAGTGATATGAAATATAGCTCATGAAGTAATAAACAACAAATAAAATTAAGAAAGATTGACTTCCTATCAGGCTGAGTCAATTACGGCTGGAAAATAATAAGACATATTCTTCACTTTCTCTTCACATATTACACGCATCCTAAATCTGAAAGCACCAGCGTATTCAGGGTGATTTTATTGTATGCAAAATACAAGTTTTAATTTCATCTTGAACCGTATGACTTATTAAAAATCGATGAGAAATAAAAAACAGGTGTAAAGATTGAAATTTTTCTCTTACTTTTACTCTTTTGTAATTCCTTTGTGTTTTATCTAATTGGTTTCAGGAAAAGATTATTTAGTTGTACAATTAATACCGAATCCTTGGTATGACTAAAACTTTATTATCTTTTGGAAAACGTGAGATAAGAAGAAATATAAAACTATTGCATGTTTTCTAAGTCACAGACGAAAATATGATACAATAAGCGAGCGGCTACCTCCCGGTACCAGCCAATCAGAGGGCCGCCAAACAAACGTCTCGTAGGCGCAAGAATCTACCTTAAATGAATCGACTATAGTTCCCTGGGTGAGCGATTACCCACCTACAAAAATAAATTGCCCACCCACTAAATTGATCTCGCCCAAAAGGTGCTATAAATACCTACTCACATATTATCTCTCTCTCTCTCTCTCTCTCTCTCTCTCTCTCTCTCTCTCTGTATATATATATATATATATATATATATATATATATATATATATATATATATATATATATATATATTATATTAAGGTAATAATTTCGAAGGAAAAATACATTTATTTATGGATTTATCACGTTCCAAACTTTTGTGATTCGGTTATACATATATATATATTATATATATATATATATATATATAATATATATATATATATATATATATATATATATGTGTGTGTGTGTGTGTGTGTGTGGTGTTTGTGTGTGTGTGTGCGTGCGTGTGTTACACTAAATATTCCTAAGTATTTATCTTGGATGCTTAAACTTAATGGTATATGGAACGCAACAACAGAAATATGAATTGATTGATGATAAACCAGCAAATTTAAGATGTAATAGCAACACAAAATAACTATTTTATTTAATGAAATGTAACACATAATATTATATAGTATTTCACAGAGCAGAGAGATATGATAACATAAATAACAGCACAAAAAAACCACTCGATGTGAAATACCCATTCGGTCTCAACAGTTTCATTGTTCTGGACTACTTACCACCAGGAATCATGGAGAGAGCAACACAGCTCCTGGAATATGCTTCATTCTCTCTCTCTCTCTCTGGAATATATTCCGAGGAATAAGCAGGCAACAGGTTCCCACTCAAGGCCCACTGTGAGTTAATAATTGAGTGTAGAAGAATCTGGGACGTTGGTTTAAATACAAAACGCATAAAGTGATGTGTTCCTGTATTCATGAATGAGCATTCAACCTGTTTACATACCTGTGATGTATACAGGCATCGCTCGAGGTTAAAACATTTTTGCAGAGATAACACAGCGTGAACCGACCCCCAACTTACTCGGGAAGCGTGTTAAAACCTACGGTCAAATAGAGCGTTGTTTCACCAACGAAAATTAAAATAAGTACGCTATATTTGCTTAGAAATTATTGTTCTGTACTTTTTAACATAAATTTTATTTTTTATTTTTGACGTTTTCGTTTTAATAAATGAATCATAAATATCCTGACCTAAAATTCCTGTATCTTTTAACTCAAAGCGAAATACATTTTTTCAGACCTTTTTAGGCTTTCCTACCCCCAAACAACAACAGCAAGAATAACAAACAACAACAGAAGCAAAGTAGTTTGTGGGCTTACTCCCCGAGCAAGCGGAAAAGAAACAAACAGTAATCATGATCTCTCTCTCAAAATTCTCCTTTGAAAAACTGGTAACGAGGGGGGCGAAGGAGGAAACTGCGGGATATTCGGCCCCCCCGTTCCTCTCACTCCACCTCCCGCCCCTTCCCTCCCCTCCCCTCCACCCCCCCCCCCCCCCCCCCCTCCCACCATCCCCCCCCTCCCCCCCCCCTCCCTCAAGACTTAACTGCCCGGAAATAACAGCGACAGACATCGGGAAAACAGTCAGTAGCCCCAAAGAGCAAATGAAGCAGAAAAATGCATTTTTTGTTGTCGGTTTCTTTATTCCCTTCGCCCTCATAATTATTCCTTCAGATCTTTTAATATAAAGTAAGCTCAGGCATTGGCGCCTTTCGTGTTTTTTTTGTTTTTGTTTTTTTTGTATGTCTCTGACCAAGGAAATGACAGCCTTTATGGATCGATATTTTGATTTTAAGTAGCGTTAATTAGGGTTCCAGGGTTTAGCTGACGGGAGCTGTTTTTGCTTACTCGGGGAGTAAACCTACAAACTACTTTGTTGTTGCTATTGTTAGGGGCCGAGGTAGGAAAGGTCTATGGAGGAGCCTAAAAAGGTCTGGAAAAGGTGTTTCACGTTGAGTTAAAGATACAGGAATTTTAGGATAAGATATTTATGAGTTATTTTTTAGAATGAAAACGTAAAAAATTAATAATTTGCATGGTAAACAGTACAGAACAATCATTTCTAATAAAATGAGGCGTATTTATTTTAATTTTCGTTGTTGAAACGAGGCTCTATTTGACCATAGATTTTAGCGAATTTAAATTTACGTTAAGTTAGGAATATAATGTTTACAACTTATGCCTGAGGAGAAAATCTTCCACGCGTCCCGAGTAAAATGTAGGTCGGATCACGCTTTGTTTTATAGATATTTCTTATATTTATATAAAAAAGATAGTCTTTCTAGTGTTATTGTCTTTGATAGATCATAAAATTCATACTGACTGTAACCTGGATTTCACTGTGCTTATATCTTGTCACTTGTTGGAAGTACTCACTGTGATAGGCTGAGTAGCAAAAGGTACTTTAACCTGTCTATTTTATTATGTTAGAAAAGTTCCTCGTTGGACGATTGGTTCGGATCCCACAATAAGTTGTAGGTCCCATTGATAGGTAACCAATTGATTTCTAGTCATGTAAAAATATCTAATCCTTCGGGACAGCCCTAGGAGAGTTGTTAATCAGCTCAGTGGTCTGGTAAAACTAAGATATACTTAACTTGTATGTTAGAAAGGAGAATCAGCCCCATTAAGAATCAACACGTAGTGGTCTGTGTATTCGCTAAAACTTTAGATAAAAAAAAATCACATTTACTTCATACAAAATAATCATATGTACTTCATTCCTGACGGAGGTTTGCGGAAATACAAGTCAAAAATGCATTCCAACTGTAATAACCCAAGTCATTCTTTTTGTTTAAAAGCTCTGTCAGTACTCTACCCTGCAGTATTTGGTTTGGAATTATCACTGACTTCCATCCATTGTTTATCTTTAACGATAGTCGTGTATTCCTTAGCTGAGAAAGACTAGAATGCTAATGGAGTACCCTTTTCCAAATTCAGATTTAATACCCGGGCCTCATCTGGTGAAGGAGTTATTACAAATATGGTTTATTTTGCTCCTTTGGTTTTCCAAGAGAAGCTCTTGTATCCACGGATCTTAATTAAGCCTTGCTTTCACTATGCTGTTACAGTAAAGTTTTTATTAGAAAAGGATTTTGTTGTATTGAAAATGTAGTACATTGGGTGATATCCCTTGATGTACATGGTGACGTTTGTTTTATTCAACTTAAATTTATTCTCTTACAAAACAAGCTTTGCCAAAAAATATTTCATTCAAACTAGTTCGAGAAGTTTAAGAGACCATTCATTGATTCTATTATAATCAACATCCATTTACCGTGGTTATGGTCAGGTGAGGAAACATCATGTGGAAAATGCAAACATTTGTACTAGCCACGAGTTTTGACTGGACAAGACAAAATTTTCATTACTTAATAAACAATCGATTTACCTGCAATAACCACAACAGACTATAACCCCTCTGCAAGATTATTTTTTTGGATTTTGGAATAACTTAAAGGCATAATAAAAGTAGGTACCATAAGCTGGAATGTGGCAGTGGAAACAGATCAATCCCCTCCGCCTAATCTTCTGTTATTCTTCTTTATCGTAGTTTGTATTCGAAGGCCTCCCCACTATGAACCTAACCCAAGAAGACACAATGCAAACCAAGGTTTTTCAACAGCTCCTTTTTGGGCTAATCCCTAGTGGACGGGGTTGTTAAAATGGCCACCTCCATCGCCCTTAGAGTCCAATTACCCGCCCGCCCCCCCCAACCCTGCTGGTTTCTAAGAATTATGGTATTAACTAAAGACAGGAGTTTTCTTTAATAGGTAGGGTATTCAAATTACTGAAATCAACCTTCCAGGAATCTGGTTTCCTTTGGAGGTATTAGGTATCAATTCTGGAACTTCAGCCTTCCACTCGCACTTTTCCAGCCTCTCATAGTTACAGTTTGGAAGTTGGCTGTGAAAAAAACGGCCAGAGGGTGAACCAGTGTGCCATCGCTTTATCCCACCCACCCTCTTGCCAAAAAGTATCCCTTTTTGTTATCGGGGTGGAGAGAGGCATTGTTATCAATCTGTGATTTTCATCGGCGGACAAGTTTTCCAAAAACGCGGATGCTACCCTGTCTGTTAGCTGATGATTTGGAAATCTGGCATTTCAACAATAGGCACTAATTGACTAGTATTGGCGTTTGTTCGGTGTTCGGTAATGCATTTTTTTTTCCTTTTCAATGGTTCTCTTCTTTCTGGTACTACTTGAACTAACTTGGAAGAAGCTCCAGGTGCATGTGATGTGGGGTGTGGGGCGGGATGTGTTAGGAGGTCTCTCTCGCGTTTCTTCCACAGAAAAGAAGGATTTTTGTAGCCCTTGGGATTGATTAACCTCTTATAGTAAGCAATGGGTTGTTAATAGTGTCCCTACCATGGTAATACCCGGCGTGTAAGCCGGCGAGTGTTGGTGCAACTGCAAGATATACTAATATTCTTTCTGCTCCAATCAGGGCCGTTAAAAAATCTTTAAAATCACAGCTGCTCGAGGCCTATTGGTCCTGGGAAATGGTTGGGGTTTAAAAGAATGCAGTGTCATGTGTTAGTGCTTGACCCCTCCCTTTGCCCGCAAAAAGTTGCCCCACCAACCTCCAAACCGTTTGGCGCAAGTGACCACTGGCACCTAACCGGTGCCTGTGGCCCCAACATACAAGCTCCATTACTCTTGTGAACAATCGTTTTTCTTTTCATATTACAATACCAATTGCCAAACTGTTCCGACCGTCGAGTTCGCTATACAATCCTTGTCAGTGGATGCCTTCTCCGATGAGGGGAAATCAGTTGTTGCATATATGAAATGCAAAAGATTCTGATACCAGAGAGCATTCTCAAGGAGCGATCCGCGGAAAGAAACTTGTCCTCTCACAGAAAAATATCGGCTATATCACAATAAGTGGGCCAAGGACCCCTGCTTGGTGGAAATCTAATGGCCGGATGGGACCCACTTACAATCTGCCATTACCAACCGGGGCCCACTGACCCTAAGCCTACCTGCGGTGTACCACACGGCCAGAAAATGCCTTCCAAACAAGCAAAATCTGTCTCAGAAATAATTGGAAAAAACTTCGGAAAAATTGAGGAGGACAAATGATAAATTATCAAGAATCTGGGACAATGATCAAAGGACTAAGGAAGGAAATCCTAAACAGTCTTAAAATGGCGTGCCAAACAAATAACCTCACAACGGATCTTGGGATGCGATCAAAGGAGTCCAGGGATCGATAAGACAATCGCCACAGAATAGCCACCAGACTCCCATACGAATTGCGAAATAAAGCAGTTTTTCCCTCGACCTCCCAGCAAACACCGTAGTGGCCCCCGTCACCTTTAGACCCCCCGTTCTGAGGGGACTGTAGGTCTCCAATTCTTCTTTCTCCATCCCCCAGTGCCTCCGGTGGAAGATATATCTCCGGTGATGATTTACTAGCCCGTCGTAATTCCCCCCTCCCACCCTATCTTCCTCCCCCCCGACCCCGACCCTCCCATCGTAGATGCAGATGAAACTGATCATGAGGGGTGTTCTGGCGGCTGGGCAGATACAAACAAGCAGGAAAGAAAACAGAAGAAACCTCCTGTTTGGCTGCTGGAACCGGAAGCCCAACAAACATTTCGGTTTTGTTTCACCTCGCCCACGACACCTGAGAAGAGATTGTCACGTAGTAATTCCACAATCATCGCGCTTCATCGGTGGACGCTAGATGTCCATAGTGGCGAGAGAGTTCAAGTTTCTCACTAGGCTCTGACCCACTCATCTCTTCATGAACTCCCATGAGGATTAAATAACATAAAGTAGGCTTTACAGGATTACCTGACTATTTCAAAAACACTTCGGACGTTCTCCAAAGGCTGGAGAAATTTCGGGTCCTAATTGTTAGTTTCAAGATAAAAATTAATATCCGGGATCAACCACCCCCAGGGGTGGGAACTTACTGACACTTCAACCAGGGTCATTTCCACCGAAAAAGTGCCAGTCAACCCCCCACGGCGGAGTGACATGCCCACTTCCCCAATGGCTAACCCCCCATCCCACCCAAATGATCAGCGCCATTTCATCTCCCATCTTCGTGAGTTAGCCATGGATACATTAAACATAAATCTTCTTGGAATATTTTTCTGGGCCTCAAGCGGAAATTATTCCTCTCCTAAACATTGTTCTGCAAAAACTTCAAACGGCATCCATTGCATTGCAAAGAAACGCTCCTCTGGCCACATGACCTTTCGCCATCTTGCCGATTGCAATTCATGAAGAACTTCAGAACATTCTCGACTTCAATCAAAGCAAGTTAACAGATTCAAAAATCATAGGCCGGTCGCCCCAAAAAAGGGGGCCCTTTCTTTCCCTGTGGACACCCAAATCGTTAGACAATATGAATAGATAAAGATGATGACCTACAGGAGTGAAAGAATTGCTGGGGCTTCAAGGTGTCCAGTAGGGAACTCTAAAATCCTTAATTATTGAATGTTTAATATGCCATGGGAAAATAACAATAATTTTGATCATTACTGAATGATCTAGGGGAGTTACAACCACAGTTATTATTCATGATTTCTCCTGACTGATCATATTTGTATAATCGGGGACCTTAATTCCTCAACCCCACAAAACAATTTTTTATAATGGACTTACTCGCTTTTATGTCAAAAATCATGCTCTCCAAAATTAGCGATGTAATTGCTCCTCCCTCCCTCCTCTTATTCATATGTACATAATAGAGCGGGGAAAGAATTATTACAACTTCCTGGATGGGGACCAACTGCATCACATCCCTCCACAACTTCATGATTCTATTATGACTTGCAATATTTCGCTATGATCTTGCAACGGGCTAACGATCAACATCCCATTCTCAGGTGTCCATTCAGTACCCAATCCCTCCCTACCGGTGAAACCACCCTAACACTGTCAATAGTTCAAACCAGCAGATCGCCCTTACTTGGCACTAACACAAATTGTAGAAATGACCAACCACCAGGATGGGATCTGAATGAATTCTATTCGAACATAAATCTCCGCTATGCTTGGCTTCGGGTGCCAGGACTGCCTACAGATTTCGTCAAGGTATTTACTTTCCGTCAATATACCTTGGATGGAATGACTTGGTTAAGGATCTGTATAACATTACTCACGAAGAAATGTTTTTACTGTGGAGGCAAAATGGTAGCCCGAGGGGAAAGGACCGCACTGCATTACTAATGAGACAGGCCAGAGCGCAGGTTCAAAACTTGCTTTCTTTAAGCCACTGCAGGGTTAAATGAGAAACAACTAAGAGCCGATGCCAATGTCTAGAAAACTTAGAATCTGGGGATTCATCCTTCGTCTTTGGCGAAAGATATACCAGGTCCTTAAATCCCAAAAACTAAAAAAGCTATCACAGAGAGATTGTGGGGCAAGCAAGGTCGGAGACCGAATATGCTATCGCAAGTATGTGGGGCAATCACTTCAACAATATCCTGAATTGCATTTAAATGTATTCCAAGATTCCATGAAGGGGATGTAGATAACCTCCGTACTGGAACAACATTCAATTTCATTTTCTGCAGGACTGTATTTCTACGCCAGGTAAAAACATCAGCGATCGCCATAAACAGCCTACCTAAATAAATAAATCGCCACGGCTGTGATGGTCTTCCTGCAGAGGCCTTCAAATTCTTGCCATTCTGATTAATTTACATTTTGCTATTTCAATGGCGTGCATAAGTTCAACCGTTTTCTTCCAGACTCCCGTACTTTCTTAGTTCACTTGATACCATTAATCTCCCCCCCCCCCCCCCCCCCCAAAAAACAAGCTAAAAGGATGCAGCTGACCCGCATGGCAAACTAACTGGCCCCGATTGCAATCACAAACGAATCGCATCGAAGATACTTGAGTCTGTTCTTGCTTAGTGAGACTTCCCCTTTTCACTTTCACACCACCACTGGACCAACCAGTTCGGGTTTTGAAAAGCCAAAACCAATCTCAAACCGGACACCTGCAATCTAAACATACTAGAAAAGAATTGCTTGCTGAACTACTACCCTATCCAATCAGCCGCTCCTTTGTTTTCCTTTGTTTTGTAGATGTGAGAAAAGCATTTGGGGACCAGAGTAAACTTACCTGAAGCTCTTCCTGAAGCTGCATTTTTAAAAGGGACACACCCCTGTACATAATTGGCATTTTACAATTAGTCTGGTTCCTACAACACAGCAATTCTGTGTCAAATGGGGTAACGTTATTGTCTACCCACCTTCGGCTCCCTAAACGGGCTTCGGCAAAGGGGGGCATTCTCTCTCCATTACCTGTTTAAATACGCTAGACAAGATTGCCTTGAAATGTCAAACTGAACTCACTCCCAATCGAATGCACCATCAATGAAAACAACTATAAAACAACTTCTGTTATGCCAACGATATGGTTCTGATTTCCCCATACCAGTTGGCAAGGTCCTCCAACGGACTCCAATCGACCCACTTGCCGTCAATCTGCAAATGGGAATTTGATATAATCTACAACGGAAACCAAAGACCCACAGTGCAATGTTGCTGCTCCCGAGAAACGCTTAAGCATATTGCAGGACCTTCAAACTTTCCTCGGAAAGAAAAACCATCAGCTGGAATTTGTGCACGAATTTTCCGTATTTGGGTCAACATTATACAGGAACGACCCAAAAGATACGTGGCAAGAACTTTGGAACAGATGGCATCGTTAAAAAAACTATGTGCAGCTGGGCAACATGATTGGCAAGGGAGGTTTGCCTTTGCTGGTAACCGAGTCGTGAAAATTGCTTGCTCTTCCGCTCGTAACTGCTACAGTATCTATGGGTGTTCCCATCTGGACGAACTATACCCGAGAGACCATGGAGACGCATCACTGTTGTGCACAATTGACAATTCTGAGACGACCTCACAAAACACTCCCCGCTACCACTCCGCCCGGGCCACAAGGATGTTCATAGAAAATCACCTGGAAACAATTTAAAAAATCATTTAGGCGAACCCAATGTACCAGTCTGGTTAAACCCGAGTGAAAAAGAAACAGCAGCAACTCGCTCATACAAAGCATCCACTAAGGACGTGAAGGCAAGCAAGGAAAATCTAAATTGTGGGAAAAGGATGGGTGGAAAGGAAAATGAAGGCCTTTGTCCCCGCTAAACGACTTAATTAATCTCTATATGGCAAAAGATGTCATCTGCAGTTTTTGTCATTATTACAATTATTGCTGATATTTTGAATTTTTCCTTATTACTGGGTGATTACTATCAAGTTTAAAGTTTTTTTTTTATTACATTTCAATTTATGTATTTAGCCCTCTGGACCTGGACTACTGTAACTACCTAAGGTGTCCTAGTTGAAAACACTTTAAGTTATATAATATGTGCACTAACTGTTATTACTCTCAATGGCATATTTTTTTTCTCACCAATATTATTACTTGTTATTACCAGTATTATCGATTACTAGCTTTTGATGCTACCATTCAGCTATTTTGTGGATAAGTTGCCGATTATCCATTTTTCTTTTCTTCTATTTTGTTATTCATGTTCTCATGTATCTAGGAGTGTGTATGTTACTGTCTCGTCTTTTGATTATTCAATTGTATATGCCGCCCCCGAGCTGAAAATAAAGCAAATTATTATTTATTATTGTAGTTATTATTATTATTATTATATTATTTTTCTTAATTTTTTTATTATTATTATTCCGAGTACAAGACCGTACCTGAGGAAAGCGGGCCGGGGAACGCCATATTTTAAAAACTAACCATAGAAATAGCAACTTCTTCGTTGAAAAACAATGAATCTTATTATGGTTTCCAACACCCAAATTACAAGTTGGGTTATTTCATAAATCTAACCTAAACCTAAACCATAAAGGGCATGGACAACAAAACCGGTTGCTGTTGCAACCATCGGGACCATTAGGCCGATCCGTTGAATGGATGGACGGACGGATTTCCACGGAAAAACTGGCTAGGAGTCACATTACTGGGCAGGGTGTGCTCCCTCCGTACCGGGTTAAGTGCCGCGGTCAGTGCACCTCGTGCTCGGTGCACCTGTATGCATGAACTTAAGGTCTTCGGCAGACGTACCGTTCGGCCACCCTAAGAGCAGCAACCCTTTTCGTTTTTATACTGTAACCTCCTTTCATATTTCTCTCTCTTGCCATCCAAAAGTAAAACTGAACAATCCGAATTTTGGACGAAATAAGTAAAAAATAAAAGATGGACAGTAGAAATACCTTACGCGCTAATCAGGCATATTGGTGGAACTTTTTTCTTTTTGTGTTCGAGGAGTGAGTAAAATCCAATAAAGTTTATTTGGCTGCGCAGTATGGTTCAAATTGATTGAAAAATACCCAAAGAAACATTTACTGAAAAAACCTATGATTCTTAATCAATATGTAGGAGGACTTACTCGAAAGCTTCAATATAAACTGATGTCAGCGTAACGGTTGAAGGCAAAGTTATGGAACCGGATGGTTTCCGGAAAGAAAACGTGAAAACTTACTGAACATTTATACCTGATTATTTAGAGAAGCTGGGTATATTATTAATAAATCTTCTTTAAACTTTTTTTTGCTTTTTTTTTCAGGCACATTATTGAAGAAAAGGACACAGCACGCCCAACACACAGAAATAACCGACAAAAGAAAGAAAGAAATCAAGACGGAGATCTATATCGCCGTTAACATTAATAAGTTTTCCAGAAATTAATATTCGTACCAACTTAGAGTAAAAGAAAGATGAGCTTACGTTCTTCGTAAACTTTCCAAATTGGGAATAAAATTTAGGGATGACATTATTAGGAGTCCCAGGAATTAAATATCTTAGAACAGAAGACTGGTGGGAGAGAGACAGAGAGGAGAGAGAGAGGAGAGAGACAGGACAGGACAGGAGAGACGAGAGAGAGAGAGGAGAGATGAAGAGAGAGAGAGAAGAATTTTATAGGGTGTCTCGGTCTGCCAAAATGTAATAAGATTCCTTGCACCATAATTTCGGTTTTACAGAACTGAACATAATCCAGTAAACTCAACAGGATACGGGAAAGAGAGATAGGACTATGGGAGAAATTTCCAGATGGTATATGACCTAACCATATAAAATAAAAAACTTAATCAAAAACTTCCGGATGGTTCTTTTTTTATATTATTCTCCACAAAGGAAGAAACCCTTAAAGCTTCACCAGCTGTGATAACAGCTTGCTTAGGGATTGGTCTGCCAAATTTTCCCCTCACACTAATCAATAAACATTATATTAACTTTTAACGCTAAATTAAACATGTGCTAAAATCTTCTCAGTCAAAATCGAGCTTTGTTTGTTTCCCCAACGAAAATTAAAAATTAAAAAAATACGCTATATTTTATTAGCAAAACAATTTAATTGTTCTGTACTGTTTAACCATTCACGTTATTTATTTTGACATTTTCATTCTAATAAATAGATCATAAAATATCCTTAATCCTAAATTTCTTGAATCTTTAACTCGGACGCAAAAACACCTTTTTCAGATTTTTTAGGCTTCTTCCACAGATCTTTCCTACACCCCCAACAACAACCAGCAACAAAGTAGTTGTGTAGGCTTACTCCCCGGGTGTAAGCCGAAAAATCCAACAAACCATATATTATAATTATCAGCCATTCCCAAACCAACAACCTGAGTAGTTTCTCTAGGCACTCGCCAATGTAAGCGAAAAAATAAGCGCTTCTATTATTCAAACATAGCTCCAATTCTATAATTCGGCAATATTCTGCAATGAAATCCCAAATACTAACGATTTCCCCTCGTTCTGTCGCCATTCAATTAAACCTTTCACCATCGGCGCGTTAATTTTAACGATAAAATGATAAACTTTCGCCATCTGGATTGTGATCATGCAAATAGAAGGGTGTTCTGGCAGCGTCGCGGGTTTCTAAGACGAATAAACTAATTGATTTAAAGCGCCCCAGAGAGTGACGCAGCGACTGAGTTGAGATTGCAATCCACACATCACTGGAGCGATTATGGTAAGGTTGTGGGGCGGTTGATTTGGTCGTAATATGGGAATGGGGAAGTATTTTCAACGTTAGGATGATTTGCTATAGCCGAACGATGAAATACTTCATATGGAATTTCTTGGCGGCTCATAATCAGTAAATACTATTCTATAATATGATATATAATATACTATAATTATATAGTATATATTGATATATATATTATATATATATATATTAATATATGTAGATGTGAAGATAGATAGTATATCTATATAATATATAGTATATAGATTATATATATAATATAATATATAATCCTAGATCGATATATAATATAAAATATAAAATATGAATAATAATTAATATATATAATAGTATTATATATGATAATATAATATGAGTATATACTATATATAGTATAATATATATATAATAGTATATAAGATAGATAGTCGAATAGATATGATATCTAGTTATGTATATATAATATATATGATATATGATATAAGATATATATCATCATATAGTATCTATCTATATCTATATCTAAATTCTAATATATCTATTATATAATATATTATATATATATATATATTATTATCTATATATTATATATAATATAGATACATCTAAGATTATAGATGTAGATAGTATTATATAATATAGTATATATGAAAAATATATATATATATATATTATTAAGTTATAGTAATATATATAGATTCATATTATATATATATATATATATATATAGCTATTATAATATAATATAATATATTATAAATATATATATAATTATTCTATAGGTATATATATTATATATAATAATCTATATCTATATATATAATCTACTGATTCTCGGGATATGGTTATTATATAATAGTATATTATAGATATGATATTACTTATATATATTATTGATATAATATAATAATATAATATATAGAATAGATACTAGATAAGATAGATATATATATACTATATATCTATATGTATAGATATATATATAATATCAAAAAAATATAATAATATTATAATATATATAGATATATATTATATATACTAATATATATAATATATATTATAATTATATATATTTGTATTAGATATAATATTATATATATAGTATATATATATAATATATATATATATTATATATTATATATAATATATATATACATATATATGTATATCTATGTATATAATACGCCCTGTATAATATATAATGAAATGGCATTGTCGCTTCTAGAAAGTCGGTCGGATCTTTAATAAAAAAAGAGTATGGCCCTAGCAGAAAAACTTACAGCAATTTTTTTCGTCAAAAACGTTCATTTTTTTTTTTTTTTCGCCATCCAACGCCTACGTTTCGGGGAGGATTACAAATCCCATTTCTTCAGGGCTTAAAAACCCAAGGAAAAAAAATTAAAATTCCTAAAACATTAAATCAGACTAAAATGGGGCAACAGTAATAACAATTTATGCTATTAAAAAAAAAAAGAAAAAAAAAAAAGGATGTATATATATATATATCTATATATATATATATAATATATATATATATATATAGTATAAATATATATATATATATATACATTAATATATACTATATAATTAATATAGATATATATATATATATATATATATTATATATTAAGAATTAATTAACAATAATCAGTGGAAACATTCGAATTTATTATAAAAGTAAGACGGTAGCTAATTTGAATAAGAGATCGACAGTAAAAAGCAAATCCTACTAAGTACAATGACACTTCAAAAATAAATAAAAAAAACAAAACAAACCACTTTAAAAAATTAAAAACAACCAAACCAACACGTGAAGGAACTAAGAAAATTACGTTATTTCTTAAAAAACAGGGAGAAAAAAAACATTGAATCTTGAACAGGCAAAAAGTTTTTAAAGTGTTTTGTTTGTTTATTTATTTATGAACAGTGTCATTGTAATTAGTTAGCTTTGCTTTTTACTGTCGATCTCTTACTCAATTGTAGTTCACCGTCTTACTTTGTTATATAAAATTCGAATTTCACTTGATATATTGTTAATTAATCTATATATATATATATATATATAAATTATATCTTATTATATAATAATATATAATATAATATATATATCTATTATATATATATTAGATAACATATTTTTTTCTTTTTAAAAATAGCATAATTTATTCCACTGGTAGCCCCCTTTTAGTCTGATTTAATGTTTAGGAATTTTAATTTTTTTTCCTTGTTTTTAGCCCACTGAAGATGGGATTTTGTATCCCGAAAACATAGGGCGTTGGATGCAAAATAAAGTTTTTTTAAACAGAAAAAAAATGCTGAAGTTTTCTGCTGGCCATCTCTTTTTTATTTTTAATTTAATATAATATTATTATATATATATATATATACTATATCTCTATATCATATATCGTATATATATATATATATATATATTTATATATATTTATAATATTATATATATATTATATATATATAATATATATATATATATATTATATATATACATTATATATTATCCATCATTATATATATATATAATAATATATATTATTATATATAGTATATATATATTATGATATATATATAATAATGTATTATATATATATATATATAATATATATATAAGATATCTATATATATAATATAGATTATATTATGTTGGTAATATATATGCTTGAAAAAATCAATAGTAGCTGCCATGTGAACTCATAAATAACGCGAATTCCACAGGAAAATGCTAGTTCAGAAAATCCAAGCGCTTTCGTCTTTACTCAGGACATTGTCAAAGGAGTTAATGAGGATACAAATTGGAGAGGAAAAGAAAAGTTCTCAGGGTACAACCACAAAGATCAACGAATACCAGGATGGTTAATTTTCAAAAGGGTAAAAAAATTAAAATAAAAGAGGATAATCCAGGATTAATCGGATATCACATGGTCACAAACTTAAACAGATTGACCCTAACCGAAATTACAAAGTTTCTTTACAGTCCAAAAAAATGTTTAAAAACTGAATATATTAATTTTGGTTGCTATTTATCTACAACTTTTTCATTATGAAAGCATCAAGTTTAAATAAACCAAGACTTAAATTTTGAACATTTCTATTATTGAACTTGATGAAACAA
Organism: Macrobrachium nipponense; assembly: GCF_015104395.2. Taxonomy (NCBI): domain Eukaryota; kingdom Metazoa; phylum Arthropoda; class Malacostraca; order Decapoda; family Palaemonidae; genus Macrobrachium; species Macrobrachium nipponense. Next base: position 74,961,701 of record NC_087206.1, read on the forward strand.
GATTCAATGATATTCCTTTAACTGTGTCATTACATGGGATAAGGCTCTTGCTTGACTCCAGTTAATAGGATGGTCTAAATCTCTCATATGTACGAATAATGCATTCGATATTTGCCCACCGTTCTCACAGAATACTGATGCTGTGTGAGACGTTGTGAAAGAGATTTACCGGTTTGTCCGTAATAGACTTTATCACACTTTTTTCAAGGAATTTCATATATGCAGCCTGGAAGATCTTTTGGAGAATTTTTTATTATTAAACTCTTGACATTAATATTACTGAAAACAACATTTATGTTAGAAAGCTTTAAAATTCTAGGAATATCTAAAAACCTTCATCATATGTAATTTTAGAATGTTATTCTTACTAAATTCAAGTTTTTTTATTAGTTGAATAAAATGTTTTTCTAGCTCTTTTCCATGCCACATCTACAAAAAAGTCCTTGGGTATTTAAGTTTCATTGCAATATCATAAAATAGTTTTAATTTCAGCGTCAATAAACTGCGAGCTACAGACACGTAAAGCCCTTAGAAACATCCCAGAAAAAACAGAGAATTTAACATTTTGATGGTGACTGGAGTAGTAAGGAACAAAAGAGGCAATGTTAGTTGATTTTCTAAAGACTGAAAAGGTGAAATTTCTATCATTTCTATGGACAGTTACATCAAGAAAATTCAAATTACAATTTCTTTCTTCCTCTACGGTAAATTTTATAGAAGGGACTAAATTATTGAGATTATTAAGGAATTCCTGGAGATTTTCGTGAACTGGCCAAATACAGAAGATATCATCCACAATAACTAAACCAAATAACTTTTGGGCAAAATTCTTGGTAAGAGTTTTGTCTCAAAAAATTCCATGTAAATATTGCCAAGGACAGGAGATAAGGGATTACCCATAGCCATGCCAAACTTTTGTAGAAAAAATTCCCCATTAAAACAAAATTGTAAATTCTCTGTTTTTTCTGGAATGTTTCTAAGGGCTTTACGTGTCTGTAGCCCACAGTTTATTGACGCTGAAATTAAAACTATTTATGATATTGCAATGAAACTTAAATACCCAAGGACTTTTGTAGATGTGGCATGGAAAAGAGCTAGAAAAACATTTTATTCAACTAATGACAAACTTGAATTTAGTAAGAATAACATTCTAAAATTACCCTATGATGAAAGGTTTTTAGATATTCCTAGAATTTTAAAGCTTTCTAACATAAATGTTGTTTTCAGTAATATTAATGTCAAGAGTTTAGTAATCAAAAATTCTCCTAAAGATCTTCCAGGCTGCATATATGAAATTCCTTGCAAAAAGTGTGATAAAGTCTATTATGGACAAACCAGTAAATCTCTTTCACAATGTCTCAAAGAGCATCAGTATTCTGTGAGAACTGGGCAAATATCGAATGCATTATTCGTACATATGAGAGATTTAGGCCATCCTATTAACTGGAGTCAAGCAAGAGCCTTAATCCCATGTAATGACACAGTTAAAAGGAATATCATTGAATCTTGTTTCATCAAGTCAAATAATAGAAATGTTCTAAATTTAAGTCTTGGTTTATTTAAACTTGATGCTTTCATAATGAAAAAAGTTGTAGATAAATATAAGCAACAAATTTAATATATTCAGTTTTTACATGTTTTGGACTGTAAAGAAACTTTGTAATTTCGGTTAGGGTCAATCTGTTTAGGTTTGTGACCATGTGATATCCGATAATCCTGGATTATCTCTTTTAATTTTTACCCTTTTGACAATTAACCATCTGGTCTTCTTGATCTTGGTGTTGTACCTGAGACCTTTCTCTCCAATTGTACCTCATTAACTCCTTGACAATGTCTGAGTAAAGACGAAAGCGCTTGGATTTCTGACTAATCATTTTCCTGTGGAATTTGCTTATATATATATATATATATATATATATATATATATATAGTATATATATATATCTATATATATATAGTTTTTTCTATATATATATATATAGATATATGTATATACTATATATATATATATATATATATATATATATATATATATATATATATTATATATATTATATATATACATATCCAACCTCCCAGCACAAGCAACGATGTCTGCTAAGGTGCTGGCCGTTGTTGGGGGGCGGCCGGTATTGCCGTCAGCTGTACCTCATGAGGTGCAATGTAGGGATTTACTTAAGATTCTTTGCAGCGTCCTTCGGCCCAAGCTGCAACCCTTTTCATTCCTTTTACTGCACCTCTGCTCGTGTTCTCTTTCTTCCATCTTATCGTCCACCGTCTCCTAACTATTGATTCATAGTGCAACTGCTTTGAGGTTTTCCTCCTGTTACACCTTTCAAACCGTTTCAATGTCAATTTAGTCCAAAGGCCAAGCACTGGGACCTATCAGGACATTCAGCGCTGAAATGGAAATTGACAGTAAAAGGTTTGAAAAGTTTAACAGGTGGAAAACCTCAAAGCAAGTTGCACTATGAATCAATTCTTAGGAGAGGGTGGACAGTAAGATGAAAGGAAGAGAACATGAAAGGAGGTACAGTAAAAGAAACGAAAGTGGTTGCAGCTAGGTGCCTCAGGAAGGCACGCAGCAAAGAACCTTAAGTAATGCCTACAGTGCACCGCATGGGGTCCACTGACGGCACTACCTCCCTATGGGGGCTTCAGCTCTGAATGGACTCAGTTGCCCCAGTGATTGGCATGTACGTCTAAAATTCTATGTAAATAACAAACGAACAAAATTAAATAAATAAATATACCTGCAAAGTGTTATGAATGCGACGCTGTTTCAATATTGACTTTCCATCTGGAGACGTAATGCTGAGTCTTTCCATCACTTCAAGTAAAGATTAAACATTTGATTTTGGAAGGACGCTTTACCTCAAGAAGAAGTCTATGAGAACCTTTAAGTCGATCGTAAACATTGCCATTGTGTATTCAGACAAACAGACAAAGACCAAAAAACGCGCGCAATTACGCAGCCACATTCTTCAAGAAGAAAAATCCAGCGGTTTGGCTACTGAATATATATATATAGTATATATATATATATATATATATATGTATATATATATATATATATTATATATATATATATATATATTATATATATAGATATATACATATCATACTATACATGCATACACATTCATATATATATGTGAATATTTGCTTGGTTGTAAATTTGCGCCTAAGTTTGTATGATTGTGTGCCATAGAAATCCGAACCGCTTGACCGATCTAGACAATATTTTGCATTTGGCCATCATTTGAACAAACTTAGATGATAAGGTAAGTTTTAAACCTCTACCCCCTCTCCCACCCTTCCCCTATCCCCCATCACCGTCTCGTTGTAACTTAGGGGTGAATAAAGTCTACAGGAATATACTGCAACATTTGGAATGTTGAACTTTGCACACAATCTGTTCTATTATCATCTTGAACGTATATTATGTTCAGATTTCAGTTCCACACTACGAAAATCCTAAACTTTGTGGGCAATGTGCCTGAACGTTTGATTGTGAATAGAATGAAAGCTTCCGTTATACAAAACCGAAGAGATATCAAAGCCATTTGAACAAACAAATTTATTAAAGCATTTCACTTGATGAAAATGTGTGTAGTTCTAGATTTGTTGTCATCTTTAGTAAATAATTTATCGGATAAATTTATAAATGAGAGAAATGGGCTGCAGTTTTATTTTTCTGTTTTCTTTTCCCGTTTCTCCTATAATAATCATTCTTGCATAAATTGATCATTTGCTTGTGTTCTTGGGTCTCCAGTGTCTAAATCAAAGCAGACTGGGTTTTTATTTCATTAACGCAAGCAATCAAGCATGAAAAGTTTAATTGGGAATATCACATTGAATCACTTCTCAAAGATAAGCTTGACTGACGTTATAATGTTTTTTGCATACAACTCTTAGAAACTTACATTATAAGGTCTAAAAGTAGACAGATATTTACGTCGAATTCGTGACACTTCCAGGAAATTTAGGTTTACTTTAGATTATTAAGAGAAACCAATATTTTATTTTATTTATATACCGTATAGAACGCCCATCCCTAAAGAGCAGAGTATGAAACTCCTGATCACGTCATAAAAATCCATAATTATAGAGTAAAGTATATTACTATGTAAGGTCAACAAAGACTTTCGAACCCCATCAGTTTTGGCGTCAATACTGATGAGGAACACAGTTCAGGTGGTCCAAAGTCTTTGTTTATTTTACATAGTAATATACTTTGCTATGAATTCTTATCACATCTCCGTGATTTATATACATGCATAAAGCTACAAATGTTCTTTA
>NC_087206.1:74971002-74988502 GCF_015104395.2 Macrobrachium nipponense
GGACGATCACACAAGGGAAGCATGCGGCCACAAGGCAGTGAGAGGAACAAAGGGATGTTCATTTGTTGTTAGAAGTTTGAATTTTGAAAATGGGGAGTAAATACGACACTAGGAGGTAAGGAACTGGCAATATGCTGTTTCACAAGATGTACCTGGATGCCATGATCAGTGGACCTTTGTAGAAATGCGGCTTCGGCTTTGTCTCAGGTCTGGGGGCTCTGGGCGCGCCAGTAACGCCTTGTTAGGCCTAAAATTGAAGGCTGGTGGTTGGACATCCGTTCGAGGTCACGACTGGAGGAGACTGAGGTCGAAGGCAGGTGTGCAGCATGGGTGTTGGGGGTCAGCTTAACCCCCCAAGAGCAGGGCATCCTGGAAACAGAACATACAGCCAGTAGAGGGTTCACAGGAAAAAGAGCTTAAGACGTAGGCCTAATAAGTACCAGGCTACCTACACCCTTCCCTTTGGGATACGTCCCTAAAGCTGACAAGAGTCTATATTCCCCCTCTCTAACAGGAAATTCCTATCTCTGGCTGGGGTGCTTTGGGTTCCCGCCTAAAATCAGCTGATATTTGGGTGAATATGGCTGCTTCCTTTAGAAATAAAATACATTAAATACTGCTGGGGAGACGAGACGGTCAATAAATATAACAATACAAACAAACAAACAAACGAACAAAACCAAGGTCTAGATTCCTAGAAGGATAAGCGAGATGGGCTACATGGGGTCTTTTTCGTGTTGGAGGCTGTTATGCAAAAGACTGTTGGAACCACGAACTTTGTAAAACCTCTCATTTATCTAACTCGTCTCAGATGCCATTAGTACGAATTAGAAATAAATATCCACTTTAGTATAGATCAAATTAAATGACTGAGATATTTTCCTTGAGAAGTTATTTACCAAATGGATTTAATGTTGTAAATTATGTTCGCACTTTGTATAGTAATTTGCCGTACTCAGCAGCTATGAATTTGTGTATGTATGTACATATGTATGTGTTTATTTATTTGTATATGAATATATATTCTCGATAGACAAATTATCATTACGTGCAGGCGTCAGCATGAATTTTCGCTTACTCGGAGAGTAAGCCTACAAACTACATTGTTGTTGTTGTTGTTGTTGTTGTTGGGGTAGGGGGCAGGAAAGCGTAAAAAGTTCTGAAAAAATTGGATATTTATGGTTTGCATATGAAGATGAAAATTTAGAAAATAAATAATGTGCATGTCAAACAGTACAGAAAAATTATTTTTAATATAATATAGCGTATATTCTTTAATTTTCGTCGGTGAAATAACGCGCTATTTGACCGTAGATTTTATTGGAATTTTCTGTAGTGCACCCAAAACTAATATCCACGAGGTTTGCATTATGACACCAGAGCACCTGTATCTTTCAAAATGCGAACACATTTCGGCGCAAGTTTCCTTAATTTCAAAGGAGCAGCACAGCAGTGTCATTTGATTTGACAAACTCTCTCGGTCCGACGTCAATTATCTAAAAAGGCAGGTGCTTCTAAAGCTGACACATGACACTTTTTTATCTATTTATTTATTTATTTAACGATTTCATATTCAAGGGCATACTACTGCAACAAAAGCAGGTAATGGAATCAAACCAATTAAACAATGTCTAATATAGATATCCCCTTAAAACTTAATAATATTATAAGGTAATTCAACGGTATTTATATCAACCAAATGAGTACAATATAGAAATCAACACAAAACCTCATAAATTATAAGTTAATTCTTGAATTCCTACAAATTCAACGGTATTTATATATCAACCAAATGGTTAATTTAAAAAAACTGAAATGGATTTTCCCGTCAATTAAGAATACACACACACACACACACACACACACACACACACACACACACACATATATATATATATATATATATATATATATATATATATATATATATTATATAAATAAATTAATTATTCGTGCAGTTTTATAACGATTTTCATTACCACAATTAAGGGTTTGAATATCGACTTCGTTCATTTTACTGCCAATGAATTGCCGCAAAATTGAAACTTTTCTTAAAATGATTATACTATTGTGTAATCAGTACAATTCACCATGTTAATATCATGTAAAATGATTAGTTAATATTAGTTAAAAAAAAATTGTACCCTTACCCAAATAGAATTGTGGATAAACCACACACGACATTACTCTTACTAATACTTAACTTACTAAACTATTCCCTACCATTGTTAGCTAACTGTTAGCCCTCACTCTTCTTTCACCCATCTTACCTATCAGCTGAACTAAAAAATTGCCGCAATACCTGATTGCATGGGAAATATTAAATCCGTTTAATGATGCAAAGAGCTTTAAGGACGAGAGAATGCAAGAAAGTAAAGAACCAATCGATTACCTTCCGCCAATTATGTCCAGATAATTAGGGAAGTTAAATTCGCCGGAGTGGAATCCGATTCCCTATAATCAGTCAAACGGTTGGAATGAGGAGAAATTCCTCAAGACGGAATCCGGTTGCTCTAATCAGCTTTGGTTTCAATTACTCGAGAGACGCTCAGGGTAAAAGAAAGTCTCTTAAACTGATCTCTTATTATGAGATATAATTATGATGAAAATTTCAACCTCTTCATAGGAGACATAGAAAACATATATTCGATTTTAAAAGCAAATCTTGAACACAAACACATAAATACGTATATACACACATACCATTTACATGCGTATATGTAAGCATATATATATATAATATATATATATATATATATATATATTATATATATATATATATATACACGCAAAATCCAAGAAGCAGAGCGGCTTTTTACCTTCATTTACGAGCGTTTTTATGTATTTAACACCAAATCTGAGAAAAGGAAATTAACAACCACTGTCACTCGAAAACCTGATCTCCAGCCGACCGACCACCGACCTCAAGCAGAAATATATATATATATATTATATATATATATATATATATATATATATATATATATATATATATATATATATATATATATATATATATATATTATACCATATATATATATATATATTATATTATATATATATATATATATATATATATATATATATATATGTATAATGTATATATATATATATAGTATATATATATATATATATATATATATATATATATATATATATATGTATGTATATATATATATATATATATATATATATATATATATATATATATATATATATATATATATATATATATACTGTAATACTGTGAATAGGGTTCATCTTGTGAAAAGTAATGAAAACATGGAACAGTAACTGTTCATCTTTGGTCAGCTCTGCTTAAAATGGCCATTTACCTTGTTATTAACGATTAATTTAAAGCAAGCACAACAAGCTCATGAACTGACGCCTCTCTTTATTTCTCAAAAGCATTCTACAAATTATTTCGCACAAACCACACCTCAATGAGCATTTTTCCGAATAGCTAAATGGATCTGCTCCGTACGGGCAAAGGCCATAGCCTGGTTCTAAAAACGGTTTTACCTAACCACATAAATTATGTATTTCCTTTGATAACAAAGCCCCCACTTTGGCACTAATCGTGTAGGAGAGCCCTTTCATATGGATATGATGATACTTATGACGTTTACTATACGGCTGTGAAAAAGGTCACTTAAAAACGCTTAGCCATGTAGACACGATCAAAACAAGGCGCGACCTCCAGCTTACTCGAGGCGCGTGCTAAAATCGAAGGTCAAATAGTGCGATGTTTCACCAACGAAAATTAAATTAGATACGCTATATTTTATTAGGAATAATTTTTCTGTACTGTTCAACATGCACAATATTTATTCTTTATTCTAATAGATAAATCATTCTAATAGATAAATCATTCATTCTAATGAATAAATCATAAATAACCTATCCTAAAATTCCTGTATCTTTAACTCAACGCGAAACACCTTTTTCAGACCTTTTTAGGCTTTTCTATTGGGTTTTCCTACCCCGCCCAACCCACAAGAACAACAACAGCAAGAACAACAACAACAACAACAATAAAGTAGTTTGCAGGCTTACTTCCCGAGTAAGCAATAAAACTGGAGAATAAATATCATCTCTGGGATTCAGTCAGTTCGTCAACAAATTATTTTAATTGCTACCCAGAGATTAGGGTTTGTACTGACTGTTAGATTGCATAACATTTCTTTAGTTAACACCTAACATGTACACATGAACCAGCAAAAGTAAATACCGCATGTAATGATTTGCCGATAGTAAGCTTATAAAATAAATACTTTGTTGTTGTTGGGGGACCAGGGAAGGCCTATAGAAGACGTTAATAAGTCTAAAAACGGTGTTTCGCGTTGAGTTAAAATTACTGGAATTTTAGAATGGATATTTATGATATATTTAGAATGAAAATGAAAATATATGTATAAATGTTTTCATGTTAAACAGTACAGAAAAATTATTTCTAATAAAATATAGTGTATTTATTTTAATTTTCGTTGTAACCTAAAAGTTAGGAATATAATGTTTATAACTTATACATCAGAGGAAAATCATGCATGCGTCCCGACTAAGCTGGAAGTCGCATCAAGCCTTGTTAGCTTGGTTCTATTTCTTGGTGAGGACCTTTTTGGGGGGGTAATTTGCTTCGCTTATTTTGATGATTCTATCTATGAATATTACCACGTACGTATTCAGTCCCGTCTATATTGATATTTACTTCCAATGTTTAATTAATTATTGCTTCACGTAGCACAGTTCGAAGTCACGGTCGGTCCCTTCTTATTAAATTAGTTTAGTTTACGCCTTATAATTACACTTCCATTTGATTTGAAACAATTTTTTATAAAAATCGTTTAAGAGGTTAACATAAACGTTCAAAATTATGGAAAAATAAATCATTACTTATCTTCATCGAAATAAGTCAAAGTTTTAAAAAAATTAAATACACTGAGTTAAGTTTTTTTTTAATTAGGAACACAAAAATTGGAATAATTGAATATGAAAGCCCCAAAATAATACAAGGCCACTTATGTAGTCTTATTAATGAATACTGTTACTATTCTATGATAAACGGTGATACTGGATACATTATATATATATATTATATATATATATATATATATATATATATATAATATATATATATATATATATATATATATATATATATAACATGTGTGTGTGCGTGTGTTTGTGTGTCCATTCCACTACGGTAAGTGATAGCTACATTTACAGAGCTATAGTGGCGTGGTCGGTATGGCGTTGGAGTGCCACCTCGTTGGCCACGAGTTCGATTCTCGGTCGTTCCATTGAGGGGTGAGAGATGTGTATTTCTGGTGATAGAAGTTAACTCCCGACGTGGTTCGGTAGCCACGTAAAGCCGTTGGTTCCGTTGCTGAATAACCACCAATTCCATGCAACGTAAAAACACCAAACAAACAAATAAGCTACATTTACGACTAACTCGCAAACTCGCTGAGACGCAGACTGTGTCATGTTACGTAAAGCGTTTTTTTTTTTCTTGAATTCAGAGATGTTTACTGTAACAAGAAACTCTCATTGAAGCTCCTCTAAGTAAACTAACTCGAATTTCTGCACCGGAAGATAAACTGAAACCACTTTCCCTCGAGAGACGAAGATGAAAGCAAAGATAATTTGCTTTTGCATCCTCAGTGCTTCGTCCACCGCTTGCAGAACAAGAACGAATCTTTTCGGTGAAGTTAAACAAGGCGCAGTCCGACCTCCTGCTTACTCGGAATGTATGCAAGATTTTCCCCCTCACGTGTAAGTTGTCAACATTATATTCCTGGCTTTTAACATAAATTAAAACGTTCTAAAATCTACTGTCAAATAGGGCCTTGTTTCATCAACGAAAATCAAAATAAATATGTAATATTTTTTTTGAAATAACTTTTCTGTACTGTTAAACATGCACATAATTTATTTTTGACATTTTCATTCTAATGAATAAACCATAAATATCCTATCCTAAAATTCCTGTATCTTTATCTCAACGCAAAACACCTTTTTTAGACCTTTTAAGGCTCTTCCACAAACCTTTCCTACCCCCCTACAACTACAACAACAACAGTTTGCAGGATTACTCCCCGAGTAAGCGAAAATGTATAAAAAAAACCACGTTCACTTTTTACATAGGTTCTTCGTTAATAATAATAATAATAATAATAATAATAATAATATAATAATAATAATAATAATAATAATAATAATAATAATGAGGTAATTATTGAATTTGTATACATTCCCTCGAGACCACCGCGCTCCTGCACGTGGGCAGCTTCTCCTTGACCAGTCAGCTAATCAGGGCCATAATTAACTGCACGGAGTTGGAGTCTGAAATGACGGCTGGAATATTCTTAAACGGAAGGAGAATCTTCATCGAAGAGAAGCAAATATTTTATAGGAAATCGATACCAATCGGTATGGTCTTGATCTGCTACCTCGGTGACCGCGAGTTCGATTCTCGGGCATCCGTTGAGGAGTTAGAGATGTGTGTTTCTGGCGATAGAAGTTCACTCTCGACGTGGTTCGGAAGTCACGTAAAGCTATTGGTCCCGTTGCTGAATAACCACTGGTTCCATGCAACGTAAAAACACCATACATACAAACCCATTTGTGATTTTACTTTCTCATGCACTGACCTTCTTTCATTAGCAGTGGGTTCCTGAGATTTAAGTCGTTTTAATAGAGGAAATTCCTTTCAACTTTCTTTGTCAGTAGGTCTAGTTTTCATAACCACTGTCTGAGCTTTCTTTGTTCGTAGGTCTTTACGTAGTGATAGTTTTCACTACCATTCTGCCAGATTTAATTCCGATTGTTTTTGTCTCCGCTTCTGCCATAGACCGACTTCATTTCCTTCCAGCTTCAACCTTCAATCTCCTCAGGAGATAAGAATCCATAACAGTGCCGGAGGAGCAGTTCCTAAATAACAGGAAATATATTTCAAAGATGTGACCATGTAACAGCAGTAGGAGACGTGACAGCTCTGACTTGAGACCATTTTACCTTGACACATTTTCTCTGCTACTCACAGCAATAAGGACTTGTCAGCAATATCAATTATCGTGGGAACAGGTAGTTAGGTTAGGTTAGGTTAGGTATATTCATTTGTATGATAAGCCATACTTAAATGTTCCGGTCTAATTAAAGGTCATTATATACTTTTAAGTACATTTCTAATATGGAGAACATTTTTGAAAATTCCGTCGTTTTTTTTTATTTTTCTTAAAGAAAACTACTGAGGCTAGAGGGCTGCAAATTTGTATGCTGATCGTCCACCCTCCAATCATCAATCGTACCAAATTACAGCCCTCTAGCCTTAGTAGTTTTTATTTTATTCAAGGTTAAGGTTAGCCATGATCGTGCATCTGGCAGCGCTTTCCGAAGCCTTGGGACGCACCCTCGCTCTACCACATCTGGTGAGCAACTGGAGAGCTGCCGGTCATAGTTGTTTTCTATGTTTTATGCGGCATTATAATACGTTAGCGTTATATCCTGCGTCGACCGAGGGGCGACCCTCATGACAGCTCGATGAATTCACAATGTGGTGTCAACGCAGGTTAATTAGTCTACGTCGTCATGCGTGCGTCATTTCACGAGAAGGTTCTGGGAGATGAATTAAGGCCTCCTACGATAACAAGGCCGGGGTGACGCAGGGCGGTTGCGTCATCCATCACACATTTCATTTCTCGGTTTTCGAAGCTCTGAAATTCGTTACGTTTGTAATGTTTTGGTTAAAAAAACATTATCAAACGGAAAAAAATGCCTCGTGTGAAAGTAGCCCAAATAATCGTTCAGCTTGTGTGTTTGTGTGTGAGAGAAAGAGAGAGAGAGAGAGGGAGAGGGAGAGAGAGAGAGAGAGAGAGTGATGTTTGTGGAATGATGAAGCATTTTGAGTGATGTTTGTAGAATGTTTGAGAGAGAGAGAGAGAGAGAGAGAGAGAGAGAGAGAGTTCATAATTCCTTAACCACTCTAATATACAGTAGTGTTGATTACACTACTGGATTCTGTGCTGTAGGTTAAACTGTATGATTTAATTGTGGTTACCTTATCTTCCCAGCTCCTAGTCAACATGTCAATAGGAGTGGGCACCACATTATACTGGGTGAGTAGTGCCAAGGTCATATGCTCTTTGGCCTACTACTATTTATATAACATAGGAAAATAATAAGATTTACACAGAATCTAATAAACCCAACATATTTATAATATCCAATGCTACTCAATTACAGTATAATAGACAGGAAAGTGGCAGCGGAGACGGGAAGGTCAGGAAAGTAGACCGAGGAAGGGATGAGGAGGGGAAGGGAGAGGAGGGAGAGGGAGGGAGGAAGGGGAGGGACGGTTGGGTATAAAGGACGTTCGAATGCATAGGTTGGCGACTCTTGGCAAAACCAAGTAAGTCAAGAGAAAACGCCTTAACTGTCACCATTTGACAAAGCTCATTATTACCAAACATTAGCGGGAAGTGTCTCGTGCGATGTGTCAAAGTACCATTTAGACCAAGTAATTAGTTTGAAAGATATTTGAGAAAAATGATGACTCGCTGTTGGGAATGGATTAGTACTAGTGTTCAGTCGAACCATCATCACAGCTTCTACATTATGCTACCCTTCCCCTTCCCTCTTGATTTTCCAAATTCATCATCGGGTTGAAATAAGTAACCTGTTTTATCCACGATTATGTCTATTTTTACCTCTCGTATACATAGAGTACAATTCCTGTTTTCGGACGAGGCTTTTCATACCATTCTTCCTCGGGAGCGAAAAAGCACAGATTTCGACGTCGAAAGCCTCGGCCTGCTCTTTTGCAGGCATCGGAGCCATTACGCTTAGAGAGACGAAAAAAATTGAAGCACCCTGTTAAGGATTCTACCGCCTTTCGGATTTTGTTTAACTCTCCATTAAAACGCCTGCCATGAAAACGTTTTTCTCTCTGTAAACGCGGGAGAAGGAATAACAGATGCGTAGAACACAGGATAGACGTAGATGGAAGAGACTCATTAGAAACGGCGAACATGAATGGGGATAAAGCTGGGAAGAAGAAGAAGAATAAATAAAATACAATGGTACCGTAATAAAGAGTATCAAATCATAATTTCTCGATATTGAACGTTCGGTTCGGCCAACGCTGAACCAGAGGAATTTATTTCTGATGATAGAAATTTAGGTCCCGTTGTTAGGTAACCAATTGGTTCCTAGTTACGTAAGAATATCTAATCCTTCGGGCCAGCCATAGGAGAGCTGTTAATCAGCTCAGTGGTCTGGTAAAACTAAGATATACTTAACTTTTATTTCGATATTGAACGATGCCATGACCAACTCTCGAACGGTTTTACATATTATATTCGTCCTTTAATTGTTAATAGTCCATTTTATAATAATTTTTATTTGATTAGGAAATTCATCTCTATATTACCGGTAGGCATTAGCAATCATCTCTTTTTATCTGTGCATTGCTTTTCTAATTACATAGACTGCATTATTTACATTTTTGCCCAAATAGACAAAACAAAACTACGTAATTTGTGCGTCATTATATCACCCTAACAGCCATAACCTCATCATGAAGACTTCACTGCTAAAAGAAAGCTAGCTTTTCTAAATATAAGTCTCTCACGCTTATCTAATAGACTTTTACTATGGCTCTCACGTAGCTTCTCTCCCATTTTCCCATTTCTCTATACTTCAGCGATATAATGTTTGTATATGGGAGGAAAAGACAATGTGGCTTATTGCAAATTATATATGTAATGTATGTATATATATATATATAGTATATATATATATATATATATATATATAATACACATAATATAATATAAACACTCACAAATAAAACGAAGAGTCAGATTTTATTTGGAGCTGCAAATAGCTATATTAACAAGGAATACTTGCATACATACACATACACACACACTATATATACATATATAGATGTGTGTATGTGTGTGTGTGTGTGTAAGCATTAAGCTACAAATGTCCTTAATATCCCATTCGCTCTACCTCGGAAATAATATATTTTCATGTTTGTTAACGGAAAGGAAGTTTTTAGTTGATATATATATATGTGTGTCTTTATGTGTGTTGTGTGTGTGTGTGAGAGAGAGAGAGAGAGAGAGAGAGAGAGAGAGACAGAGACAGAGACAGAGACAGAGAGAAAAGGGCAAAAATAGACTTAATTCTCTATAAACACAGCGACAGGGATGGTTAGGCACTCAACGTCCAATGACGCCATTAAAAGGCGACAGGAGGGTTCATAAACCGATGCTGTGCTCAGGGGAAACAGGTATTGAAGCTTATTTAAAAGTCGTTAAAGCAGGTAATCCGAACAAAAGTTAGGAATGATAGTTATGGTCCAGAGACTGAATCTGAAAATATATGTAAATATACATTTGTTTTACAATACGGCACGCTAAATAATGTTGTTGGATTAAATGTTAAAGATTTTAATGGCAATTGATTTGATTGGTGAGAAGTCAAAACATCTTATGATTGACGGGTATATTAAGGAAATTCTGATGCAATATCCTCTAGTTAGAACATATCCTGGTATGAGTAACATTAGTATCCTACGAAGTCTGAATAAATACATTATTTCTCATTAGAAATAACTGTTCTGTACTGTTTAACATGCACACTATCTATTTTTGAAATTTTCATCCCAATAAATAAATCGGAAATATCCTATCCTAAAATTCCTGTATCTTTAACTCAACGCGGAACATCTTTTTCAGTCGTTTTTAGGCTTTTCCATTGGGCTTTCCTACGCCTACAACAAGAACAACAATGGCAAGAACAACAACAACAGCAACACCATGACAACAAAGTACTTTGTAGGCTTACTCCCCGAGTAAGCGAAAATAAGTTTCTTAGTCTGGTTACAGAGAGATGGAATCTTCCAGAAAAGGATTTTATTAGCTAAAAATACACCCGCATCTTGTTGATTAATAAGTTGCATCTGGTAAAATTTCAGTTCATCACGAATGGAAAAAATTAACGAATTTAAAATTCCTCTTGTGATATTTAGAGTGAACAAGGTACCCTATCGGCTATCGGAAGTCGATGGTCACACCTATAAAATAGTTAAGTCTATCTTATTTTAACCAGACCACTGAGCTGATAAACAGCTCAGAGCCCTGGGGCTGCTGACCAGAAGGATTAGAAGATATTTTTCACGTGGTTAGGAACAAATCAGTTCCGTAGCACCGGGACCTACAGCTTATTGTGGGATCCGAACCACATTATATCGAGAAATAAAATTTCAGCGCCTCAGTAGCGTGATCGGTATGGTCCTTGGCCTGCCACCTCTGTGGCCGCGAGTTCGATTCTCGGGCATTCCACTGAGGGGTTAGAGATGTGTATTTCTGGTGACAGAAATTCACTCTCGACGTGATTCGGAAGTCACGTCAAGCCGTTGGTCCCGTTGCTGAATAACCACTGGTTCCATGCTTCGTAAAAACATCATACAAGCAAAGAAACAAACAGAAATTAATTTCTGTCACCAAAAATAAATACCTCTGCCTCCGCGTTGGAAGAACGGAGAATCGAACTACGGACAGCCGGATTGGTAGGCGAGCACGAGAACCACTCATCCAACGAGGAAGTGGTCACATCCATAATGGAAGAGTGAGTCTACAGAGGAAAAATTGATAGATGTAAAACATAATTGTTCCTCATAAGCTTGTATTATCATATCCTGATATGAAAGAGGAGTACCTCAAAGAAGTTCGTTGGAAGTACTGTGTCGAGGGTTCGAGACGCGGCTGTCGGTACCGATCCATTTATCACTTATCAATTCTCCTTCGGTGATCATTCCCCCACCGGGAATATTCCAGAAGCAGGGTGAATTGGATATTAGATGACATTTGCATCTTAATGATTGTGTTTTAACTGAAGCCAAGTGTACTTTCGTGTATTTAACACTTCTTTGTGCCCCGAAGATGTGTTGCATACACGAAAGCCCTTGGCACTCTGCCTTTTCTTTTTTAAATTTTCCCAGTGGCCTCAGCTAATAAACAAAATTACGTGCTTACTTTTGTGATTTCTTAGTATGTGTGTCTGTGTATGGTGTGGCGTGTGTGTGTGTGTGTGTATGTATGTGTGTGTGTAACCAACGATTTCCGATTGCCAGTCAGATACCTAGTTTGGATCATAAGAGGAATTTTAAATTCACAGAAACATACTTCCCTCGCTCTCGGTCTAATTATTGCTACTGGCACTTCAGGAGAGAGAGAGAGAGAGAGAGAGAGAGAGAGAGAGAGGAGCACTTCCGCATGTGGAAAGAAAGTCCCGCCTCCCGTTGACTTTTCACGGCAATACAAACTTAACTTTTATTTACTCTGCGGGCCCTTAACAAGTTTTAAGCAACTCCACGTCCTCATTAGCTTACAGAGAAATATTAAGAAATATAACCTACTATGAGATTCAGGGTCTCTGTAACACGGTTTTTTGGACTTTGCTCCTTGTCAAAGCATCGGATGTAGCTTAAAGTTGACATATGTATATTTTACAACCACACACAAATTTTCTCAGCATTATCAATAACCTAAACCCGATAGTTTTGATTTTTATAGACTAAAAATGAACTACCGACGCCATGGCCAATGATTACGAGCCAAGAGTCGAAAAACATTCATTACGTAAGCAAGGTAAACACTACATTTATTTAGGCCATTCTCTGCCTTTCGTTGGGTCCAAAATCCAAACAACCGTGGTCGTTCAACCAAGTAACTGTAGGCATACACGAACCACTTCCTTTTTCATAAATGTATACAAGATTCGCAGCCCGCTTACTACAAAGGCAAAATCGAAAAACTAAATGAGTAGGGGATGATGTAAACAGGCTGCCCAAATTTAGGCCTGGTCTCTACTTAGCTGGCAATGGGCCCTCTTTTGCACCTGAATAGATTAACACCTTGATTGAATCGGTAACCTGGAGTACGTACGATAAAACCTTAACCTTAAAGATGTTAAGACGAAATTGAAAAGTTTGTAGCAGATATTTTCCGTACCAGCACTACCAACAAAATGAACATTGGCCGGCCATTTGCCGACGAAATAGGTCTGTTTTCCTTTATTGTTTTGCCATTACTGACAAATTATGGACATTGTAAAACATTTTTGGGTTTCTTATTAGTTTTACGATATACACTGTGGCCACGAAGAAACAGATATGATAATGAAATTTTGGCAGATTAAGTCACCGATTGGTCGGTCTCCAAAAACACGTGTATATGAACGATTCTAGGATACATATTTCACTGATGGCAGAAAATCCCCACAAATTTTTCATGGAACACGGGGAGGTGGGGGAGGGGGAGGGGGTGTTTTGACCAGCCCTGACCCGGGCAAGGAAATTACTTAGGTAAAGTTGGGTTAAGGAAAAGTTAATATATATATATATATATATATATATATATATATATATATATATATATATATATATATATAGATATATATATATATATATATATATATATATATAATATATATATATATATATATATATATATATATATTGGGTGGGGGGGGTTCAATCTCTTTGCAAGAAAAAAATCTATACCCTGAATCAGAAGTCACTCTATTTGGCCTTGACACTGACCACTAACCTGAAAACTTGGAAGTTTTCACAAAATATTTCATATTAACTTCTAATTTCCTTTTGAATTTGTAAATATACCATTGTATTTACTCGCTACCCGTGTTTCAGCAACTTCTAATTATTTGATCCAAATTCATACAATTTTTATAGTCCACTGATTACAACCAACGAAAACTTCACAAAAGCCAGTTGTGAAGATCACCCAATTCTCGTAAACATTTCATCTGTTTTAACACAAAAACTGAATTAAAATGATTGCCGAGACGTTATTCAAAATCGATAAAAAAGGCCACTTGGCACTTGCTGGGTTTTTTAATTCCTTCAACATCAAATGACAGTGACTAAGTCACTAAGATCCAAGAGTTCCAACACTATTCCCTCTCAAGCTTTTCCAAAAATTCGCGCATTTGTTTCATCAACTTCAACTCTTGTCTTACAAAAATGTTCCAATGTTATTATCAATAAGTTCTTCTAGACACTTAAATCATACTAAAACTGGAAATTATATATAAAAATTTTTGACTTATAACAAACGTCATTTTGACTTGATAGAAGACTTTGAATATACCTTTCCGTGAGGCGCTGGGTATTTGTTTGGGGAAGGGGGTGGGGGTGTGTACTTGGAATGGGAGAGGGGATATGTAACTATGGTTTTAACTGTTGAACCGTGGGGCGATTCGGTTGGGGGGGGTTTGGGTGGCTGTACTAAGTACCCGTGCTTATTAGCTGAAAATTACTCGCAAAGTATTTTACAGAGAAAAATATAAAAATATTAAACTACAAATGTGAAAACTTTTCAGACATTGAAAACGTAAATAGGGCAAATTAACCAAAAGAAAAAGTTGTGGTTATATAATTAAAAATAGAAGCTGGCAATCAAATATGGCCCGTCTGATGAATCACAAGTATTGATACGAGTGGGTCTCCAACAATAAACGTCAAATTAAATAAAAGCAAAAATAAATAATGAAATTTAAATTTTGTACGTGAATTATCCTAGCATCCGCCAATTTTGATGTCACATTCATTATTATTAGTTATCGCTACTTAATATCCCTTATCTTTATATTTAATTTTATCACAATTCAATCAACTTATTTCGAGTATAAGCTACATTTTACTAAGCTTCCTGAACATTGTAACTTATCTGGCAAAGCAAGAGCCTGTGCTGGCATAAGGTCAACTCAAAAATGTTAAAACATCATCTTTAACAATTGTAAAACTAATTGCCAACTCTCACAAACTCTTTATTAAACTTACATGACTTGATTATCCTTATAGCTTTTTTTATCATCTCCAAGATGAACTTTTTTTTTTTCATATCATTAAAGTAAGCTCTGTGAGGTGCAAAGTATAGTTCGTGTGTAGTTTATAATTACATTGTTATGAGCATCTGCATGCTAGAATTTATAATTGCTATTTCAAGTGGCGATTTGTACACGAGATTCAGAAATTAAGAAAAGCATCAGTAATTCGAAATGGTCACAATACTTCGCCATCGTTACGAGCTATTGGGAGCCAGGGTTTTATAACCGAACTGCTTCCACAGTCATAATCAGCGAAATCTCTGAGCCGTAAGACGCTCGAATGCAGTCTAATATCTTCCTGATAGCGCCTGAAGCAAGAACCCAATTATCTTTAATGTCCACGGAATAGAATTGTTAAAAACATGTGTGCAATCTCGTGCAATCACCAACAAAGGAACTGTTGCTCGGCGCATTCAAAAGTGGAAATGAAGAAGGTATCTTCCGCATGGCAAGGCTCTCAGAACAAATATTGTATCTTTAAATTCCACCATCATTAATTTTGTTCATAACTGTTTAAAGTAAGTCCACTTGTATTTCACCGTATACAAACCTCTAAATAGAAGTTCACTCTCGGCGTGGTTCGGAAGTCACGTAAAGCCGTTGGTCCCGTTGCTGAATAACCACTGGTTCCATGTAACGTAAAAACGACATACAAACAAACAAACAAACAAACAAATGTCTATACCTATAAGGTAGTTTTCATGAGTATTCATACGAAAAAACGTATATCAAAATTCGTCCGTCTCGTAAAAGGAAAATTTGGCCCTCTGAGTGTTCCACATTCTTGTCTTCCTAATTGCAAGAAGTACAATGCTTCAACAACCCAGTTAAAGAGAAATAACCACTGAAGCCTTCATTACCTGCTTTCCTACTATTTACTTCAAGTATATTCTTAATTATATAAACATAATGTGTATACATAAATATATATTTGTGTGCGTGAACGAAAATAAAGAAAGAAGGGAAATAAAAAGACCTTAAACAACCGTCGACTTCATTTTTTAAATATTTTAATAGTTACGCTCACTAACACGTTTGTTTGTGTGTGTTTGTGTGTGTGTGTGTGTTATATACAAATATATGTGTATACATATATATATACATGTGTGTGTAAGGCCTTAGAACAGTCGACATATATAACTGTTTTTATTAGAAAATCCCGCTCATCATTTTGAAATATTTTAATGGTTACGATAACTAACACATGTTTGTTTGAGCCTGTGTGTGTATGTGTGTGACTGTGTCTGTGTGTATATACATTTCTGAAGGGTGTAATTTCATGCACGGTTGGTCGCGGCAATAGCAAGACTTGGTATTAAGGGGTTTTAGTGATCGTAACTGTCGCCAAGCGGATTTCCAATTAAGAGCACCTCGCAATATGAGTAGGGGGCCTCCCTCATAACTGGCCTTCTGTTACGAAGTCAGACTTGGTGAGGTAAACTGTCTGTTACTTGCATTTTCGGAAACGAAGGGGAAGAAAATCGAGGCAAAAGCAGTTGGAATAACGTGGGTTTTTGGCAATGTTATTTCGTTCTAATTATTTTCTCGAAAGAGCGAGGTGGTTTAACCTTTGTTGAGGTTTTCTTGAATGGAGTGGAATGAATATAGAATTTTGGCCAAAAGGCCGAGCGCTCTGACCTATGAGGTCATTCAGCGCTGAAATGGAAATTGACATTCAAAAGGTTTGAAAGGTGTAACAGGAGGAAAACCTCAAAGCAGTTGCGCTATGAATCAAGTGTTAGGAGAGGCTGGAAAGTAAGATGAAGGAAGATAATATGAGAGGAGGTACAGTAAAAGGAACGACAGGAGTTGCAACTAGGGGCCAAGGGCACGCTGCAAGGAACCTCAAGTAATGCCGACAGTGCAACGCATGAGGTCCACTGACGACAGTACCCCTCTACGGGGAAACAATCGTTAGGAGAGGATGGAAAGTTACATAGAAGGAAGAGATTATGAAAGGAGGTACAGTAAAGGTACTGAAACATTGCAACTAGGGGCAGAAAGGAAGCTGCAAAAAAGAACATGAAGTAATGCCTACAGTGCACCGCATGAGGTGCGCTGACAGCACTAACCCCCTACTTAAGAGGTTTCCTTGAGGCAATTTTAAAAACTGGATTGTAGGACCCAAATGCCTACCATTCCTCATAGAATGGATAAAGGTATTTCTTGTTATCGCACGTAAAATTCATAAATATAGTTCTCTGCACGCTTTTTCTTCCAAGGGGAAAATATTGGGGTTCCGCTTTTCTTCAGGTGGAAAATAATTAGGGGTGGGGTCGCTTTTTCTTCAAGGGGAACATATTGGGGTCGCGTTTCTTAAAAGGGGGAAAATATTTGGGGTCGCTTTTCTTCAATGGGGAAAATATTGGGGGTTTCGCTTTTCTTCAGGTGGGGAAAATATTGGGGTTCGCTTTTCTTCAAGGGGGGAAAAATATTGGGGTCGCTTTTCTTTCAGGTGGGAAAAATATTGGGGCCGCTTTTCTTCAAGGGGAAAATAATTGGGGTCGCTTTTCTTCTAAAAGGGGGAAAATATTGGGGTTCGTCTTTTCTTCAGGTTGGGAAAGGAAAATTATTGGGG
>NC_087206.1:74993502-75015274 GCF_015104395.2 Macrobrachium nipponense
TTTTATTTACATCTATGAATTATTTGATGAAAAATATTTCAGTCGACATCAGTTGGCTGTTTTAAGTGTTCATGTTCTGGTTCGTGTTGGCCCTCATTTCCCTGTTGGGAGTGCTGTTCTCATATTAAAATTTATCTTCATTTTCCATTTCTAAAATTAGAGCAGTAAATCATAATATATTATCATTCTTTAAATCCTGTAGATTCTTTTTCTGTTTTCAGCAGTGTGGCTAAGATGGAAGGTGCTCGTAGGCAATACTTTGTTACTTGAACATAATGGATAGTCATTCACCGTCTCTTACAGCTCCATATCTGTAGGTCTATATCTTCGTCCAGTTACCTCTTGGAAATGGCTGACCTCGAAATTTCCATTCTAGCGATTTCTTTCATACCAACTTTGTTCATGAATTTCTTTCGTGGCCCAGTTAAGTTTTGTGTTAAGAGCAATGCAAGTGCAGTATATGTTATAGACGGAAGGTATTTTACCAGTGGAAGGTCCTTAAAAAAATTGGGTTAATTTAACATTCACGCATAAGTGACAGGTTAAGAATTTAATTTCATTCAAGGGTGATTGGCTAGTGTGTTGCTTTTGACGATTTCTGCTGTCGCTCGTCCATCTAAAAGTTGGATTATCACTATCTTCAGAGTGAAGTTTTTTTTTCTCACCTGGTATTCTGATGTTTATCCCATTAAGCTTTGACCAAATTTATTTATACATTACCTATATTATTTTTTATTTTTTTATTTTTTTTTATATATTCACTTGATCCTCTTTCCATCCACTTAGCAAGAATAGCGACCAGCAGAACCAGGCTGTTACGAGACCAAGGACAGTCTTATTTTAAGTAGTGCATGAAATTATAGCTAAATTTGTTAAGAAACTTTTATTGCCTCTTGTGTAAGAATACCATTGTCATGTAGCGTGCTGTAAACTAGTGAATGATCTTTTCCATGTCCCATTTTAATTTCTATGTATATTACTTTATTCTTTTTGACTTTTCATCCCTTGACTTTGACCTCATCCCACATAAATGTCTTGCTTCTTTGTAATTTTTCTCGTTCTTATCCCACATAACTGCCTAACTTCTTTGTAATTTGACTTCTTCTCATCCCACATAAGTCTAATTTCTTCGTGATTTGTCTGGTTTTCATCCCACATAGTCTTACTTCTTTGTACACTGTCTTGTTCTCATCCCACTTTAGTGTCTAATTTCTTAGTAATTTGTCTTGGTCTCATCCCACATAACTGTCTAACTTATTTATAATTTGTCTTGTTCTGCTCTTCCCCATCATTTCAAAGCAAAAATTCTTCTGGGCTATCTGTGTAAGGGAGTAATATCTACTGCTTCTGATTCCTCAGTTATTTTTTTCTCTTTATGTTTCAAACTGTTTGACAAAACACGTTCTTCCAAATTTCATTTTGATATGCCTTCATCGTATGTATAATCACTCCACACTTATTGTGTGCATGTAGATTTATGTAAAGCAGTACAGTTCCTTTGTTCTTATTGACCATCGGCAGTACACGAATTAAAAGCAAAATATGATGGTTTTAGGTCATCCACTCTTTCTGCATCACTTGAATCCTCGTGGGAACAGGATCAAATTCTGTTTGATATATAGTTAAAGGGCTTTATCTCGTGATGATTCTGAGGTTTCCAGAAATTAGTTTTAATTTTGAAGCTTAATACTGAGAAGTTGAGTATTGCTGTAGGGTCGGGAATAAGTTAGTCTTGATATGAATGGTAACAATCAACAGTCAAAAGTGCCCGTTCCTAGTTTTAACAAATTTAGGTCCTATCATGTTATGATTTTGTTGACTTGTGAATGATGACTGGATTGAATTAAACATCATGATGATGTCTGTATACATTTTAAATAGGGATAATACCAAATACCGCTGTATTAAATTGACTGGTGTTGGCATGTTTACCAAGATACAACTTTTTAATTTAATTAAGACAGTTAGGTGAATGGCGACTGTGTAGGTATGTTTTTAGGATAATGGTTTTTGAGGACATTTCACAGTTACTGCTCCAGTGGTATGGCCTCTTGTTTGGAGTAGAAGTGAAGCAGGTAGTATTTGAAAAGATAGATATGATAGCAGCAGTATGCAGTGATCCATAGAAAAGCCTCATAAATCATAGTGGGAGACATATGAGATGAGAAATAGGTAGGGGGTGTTCAAGACAAATGTGTGGAGATGGCTTGCTCTGCTGCTTTTTGTGTGTGTGTGTGTGGGGGGGGGGGGGTTGAAAATTAAGGATCATCGAAATAACATGTTAGTTAGGTTACGTTCGCTTCATTTAGTGACAGGACACTTGAGATTTTTTTCCTTTTTGGTAATATTGTTAAATATGGCATTTTAGTAATATGTTAAATATGGCATACCAGACTTTTAATTCCTAGTTAGTAAATTTGAGAAAATGTTTAGTAATTAAAATCCAATATTTTTTTTATCTTATTAAAGCAAAGCATCTTACAAGTATTATCGTTCGTTTTCGGAACTCGTAGTTGTATTATTCAATTTGGTTTGGACTATATTAATTAACCTAGCAAAAGATTTAATTCCAGGTTAACATTTCCTGCTACATATATTAAATGCTTACAGGCAGTTGTCACAGTTCTGTTACCAAAGCACAAGTACTACAGGATTTTGACATGTTTAGTTCCTCTCTAGTTAGGAAAATTTTATTTTATTATTAAATATGCTTTTAAATCACACACGTAAGGACACGCCCTTTTATGGGTATAAGAGGTTTTTAATGTATTAGTTCAGTTAAAGCCATGAAAAACCTTTTATCTTTAGTTAATTACTTTTCTGAGTTAACCGGAGTACTATTTTAGACGTGAAAATACCTTTTATCATTGTTATTTAGCTTTGAAATTTCTCTCTCTCTCTCTCTCTCTCTCTCTTCTCTCTCTCTCTATCTCTCTCTCGTTAAACTTTACGTAATTACAGACTTGAGTAGACTTCACTGAAATGTTATAATAATGCTTATATCTCTCATTTTTACTGATTGACCCTGAGAGAGAGAGAGAATCAACCCAACCCAGAGAAAAAGAGCAATTGTTACAAGAACTAGGATGTCGCTAAGACTTGAGTCCATCTGAGGAGACATCGTGTGTTCACTAGGGGGAAGTAACCCAACCTGAAGAGAGAATCAAGAGCGCGAGAGAGGAACTCGGGTGATAAATCAAGAGAACGAGGAGAGTCAAGAGGATCGCCGGAAACCTTCAAAACCTAAAGAAAGATGCCGGTAATCCAGGCCAGTTAATAAAAAAACTTTTCTGGACGCCTCAACTTATGCACACATTTAATTTTTTTTTTTATTTTTTTTAGAATAACTTTTTTTTTTTTTGGGGGGGGGGGGGGGGGTTGGGGGCTGAGGGTCTGAGGAGTTCTGGAATAGGTCACCTAAATTTGGCATTGTTAATGCTACTCTTTATGTAATTGCCTTATGTAATTCTCTTTTGTAATGCTACTCTTGTTGATGTAATTGCCTTATTTAATTCTCACTCAATGCTACTAATTTACGTAATAAATGATCCTTTCATATTACTTATCCTGATATAAAGAAAACACAATGGTATAATACATAGAGTAGGGTTGTATATAGTAAATGATAATTAAGACTGCATGTGACTTTTTTTTATTTTAACCAAAGGTGGCAGTCATAGGTCATAATACACGAGGCCATGCTGAACTAGCTGGCTAAGTCAGCAGTATATATATGTAGATGTTACTTCCGTGACAGCTGAAGAGAGAGAGATGATGATCTTGACTCAGCCTTATATAGATGCACTCCAGGGAAGGTTGTTGCCAGCTAGAGTATCCCCAAGAGCGTTTTGGAGATAGTTAAAATTTCGAGGTGGTCCAGACGCTAATGGGCACAGAAATCAGCGGGTAGTTTAGGATGCCCTTACCACCACTACCACGACCACGACTGACCAGGAATGATCCCCAGCCTCCATAACTCCTGTTAAGAGATTAATACTTTCTGCGGAGTAAAAGCTATTACTATATACACTACAAGTGAACACTAGCTATTACTGCTTAGTAATGCTACACACTATCAGCAAATACTGGCTGAATTAAGGACTACTAATTCTGCTTATTAATGCCATGCTAATAGAGAACACTAATTGACCTGAAAGCTGTTGCAAGGGCTGATTTAAAGGTATTATTGCCATTAGAAAACCGCAACATGCATTAAATGATGATATGGTTAATAATGTACCCACCCAGAAAGGTTGCTATGTAAGGGAAGCTTGCGTTTACTGCTTAGTCATACCGCGTTGATGAACTATTTAGAAAGTAAAGAAAAGGCGGCTATCTAGTATGAAACTTATTGGGAAAATTACCAGACATAGTTAGAGAAATTTGAAAGTTTATATAAAGGCAAATATGCTGTTTTCTGAAAGATATGGAGAGAAAACATGACAGAAAAATATTGAGAAAGCAGCAGAGAAAATTGGAGAATACAGATTTATATAGAAGAAAATCAGAGACAGAAATACAACTTTCTTTGGTTGGTATGGTGTTTGCTTCCCACCTCGGTGGTCGCGGGTTCGATTCTCGGCCATTCCATTGAGGAGTGAGAGATGTGTATTTCTGGTGATAGAAGTTCTCTCTCGGGGTGGTTCGGAAGTCACGTAAAGCCGTTGGTCCCGTTGCTGAATAACCACTGGCTCCATGCAACGAAAAAACACCATACAAACAAAACAAACAATACTAGCAGAATTTGTATTTTATTTAATTAATTTTTAAGTTCCACTAAAGTCACATATAGATCAAAGGAATTTTTCCACCCTTTTACATAACTGCATTTCCAAAATATTAGCATTTATACACTTCATTTCAACCTTTTGTAGAAGGTACAACTCTCAGACACAATGTGGCGGGATGCACTAAAGCAACCCCCACACCCTTGATCCCCCTTACAGACAATAGTCTCCTCACTACACAACTTTCTACTTACGTTATCTGTAACCAGACTCTTAAGCCCCGTCCACACGACGGGCAAATGCCCGGCAGGCACTCTGATTTGTCCGGAATGCTCTCGCTTTGAAACAGTGTTACCAGATCAAACAGCCCAATTAACATTTGCTTCAACGTCCGGTAATGAAAAAATGATCAGGAATATAATCAAGAGTTCACGCAACCATTAGCAACTGTTTGTATTCTGGTTTTACTTCTTACACTTCATGTACAAGCTTCTACCTAAAGGAAGGAAGGAGAGAGAGAGAGAGAGAGATAGTATATATAACCTTCCCTTCAGTTAGCAAAATCCTAGTTCTATCATATATTCCTGTGGAAAATATACTAAAAGATAACAAAAGCAGAGTTACCAGCACACTTACATCCCTGAACGTGTCATCTATCACTCAATATTTCTACATTACGTAACATCGAAAAATGTAAACAACATATTGATGGCTCTGGATCCCGTGTCAAGGCTAAAGGTTTGGTTAATCCATGTCAATCATTTACCATAAGAAGGGTTACAGTAAGTCCCCTGACCTTATACATGTGAACAAATAGTACACATACATACGTAGACAGAAAAACACACATATGCATACATACATGTGTGTGCAAAACATACACATAGGCATATAAGTGTGTTTATCATTAAGTAACGGAATTATCCGGATTTCATTATTTTCCAGTTTTGTCAAGTTACAAGTATATAGCTTCTCTGCTTGTTCATTGGATGATGTACATTAACAGACATTACTATACGCATTTTCCATACAACATCCTAATTAATGACTACATTTACTATATTTCGTCAATCCCAACCAAGATTCTCCATCAGTTTTGGAAAAGCTAAGAACAAAATGGAAGGAGAAAGTGTTGTGCACATAACACTCTGACCTGAAGATTAAGATGATCTGCTTTAACCTGACATTTTATTTTACCAGTATAGCTTCATCACTTCACCGCATACCACAGAGAATTGGGAACAGTGTCTGCCTGCCGGGCATATGCCCGTCGTGTGGACGGGGCTTTAGATAAAAGGATATTTAAACCACTCAAATACCTTAACACTATATTTCCTAACTTACTTAACACTTAACCAATAACAAAAATAAACCCACAACCTAACATAAACGATGCGACTAAGATTATATGAGATATATTGGCCTTATAGGCGAATAGTGCCTGCAGCACTCCACACTAGTGGCACTTGAGCCACAGTACCGTGACCAACGGTACTTCCACGCCAATCATACTATCCGTAGTCCAGATCAATCCAAAATCGTTCCAGTCATCAACTAAGGAATATCTATCCTCCAAGGACGATTCCACTCTCAATTCCAAGGTCCAGCCATAGTCGTCATCATCAATATCAATCTTATATCCTTGGTCACCATTTTCCACAATCAAGGTTCGCTCCGAGTCGTCAACATCAATATCAATCTTCCAAGAACAATCCAATCCATAATCCAATTCCACGCAATAGTCTGCAATCCAATGTGGTACCGGGAGATAAGGGGACACTTCCCTCTCTTCAGCTTATGTGGGGAGTAATGTAGATAGAGGAAGGTTAAGGAGGAACTGCAGTCTGTAAAGAAACGTCAGTCATCACCATCATTCAAAACTAACTAAATAAACAACAATTATAACCCAATCCTATCACTCACATCCACACTGAAAAAACATAAGTACTTAGTCAAAATCAAGACAGATAATCCAAAAAATATGAATAGTCCAGGCAGCCAAAAACACATTCACCTCTGCTGCAGCCAGAATTAAAAAAAGCACTCACTCGAAACACTTGCTATCATACTAAACTACAAAAAAAATAAATAAATAAATAAAATAAACAACTACCTCAATTACACTCACAGTTGTTTCTATCACAAACTACCATTCCACCAACCACCTCTCTCTCTCTCTCTCTCTCTCTCTCTCTCTCTCTCTCTCTCTCTCTCTCTCTCTCTCTCTCTCTCTCTCTCTCTCTCTCTCTCTTTCACTGAAGAATTTGGCAATACAGAAAATTCAATTCTCCACAACAATACATAGTATACACATGCGCGGGAGTAATTGATTTTACCGAGTGTGGATCTGCAGTGTAAAGTTCTGTGGTGTCATGAAGCACTTGTTGGCAGGTTACATCAGCCTCGGGTCTCCAGTCAATATTTACTTTTCCTATCATTAGTTACCACACTCCTGAAATTATTATTATTCAGAAGATGAACCTATTCATATGGAACAAGCCCACCAAAGGGGTCATTAACTTGAAATTCAAGCTTCCAAAGAATATGGTGTTCATTAGGAAGTAGTAGGACGAGATTAAAGGGAAATATAGACAGAAGAGATACCACGTATTAAAAAAAATAACAAATCAACAAACTGATAAAAATGTATTTGAATGCAAGGAGGAGAATAGCATTAGGGTAGTAATGTATTGCACCTTCGCTTGAACTTCTGAAGTTCCAATTGCACGGCTTCATCTGGGAGGCTGTTCCACAGTCAACAGGGCGAGGAGTAAAGTACCTTTGGAACTGAAAAGTTCGACAGTGAGGCACATTTACTACTATTGATGCTGCTGTTCAACGAATCTCGTTGCTCTCGGTAAATAAAAGGGATCAGGGATCAATTGTGAATGAGAAAGATCTCTATGGAAATACAACTTATGGAAAATTTACAAGCAGAATCCATTTGTCTTTGGTCCAAGTCATAGCTACTATTCCAGTAAAAGGAGAACAAAAGACCTAGAACAGGTTGCATTGTTTTTATCACTGTTATAAATATACGAGGCCTTACGAACAATACCTAACTTTTGTGCGACATTTGCTGAAACTTTTATTAGACATTTCTCAAGAGTTAGATGTGAGTCAACGGTTACACCTAGAATAGTTGAAGCTTCAGACTCGTTCAGCGAAGTTCCATCCACCTGAAGTGGAGGATGGGGTGAGAAATCTGTACGAGATCTGCTAATCAATAGTGCTTTCGTTTTTCTGGAGTTCAGCCTCATACCCCACCGACTACACCCTTCCCTGATCCAGTCCATGTCCCGATTGTGGCTGAGGGCAGCTTCATTTCTCAAAAGTGGAGACTCTACTACACGCACAAGTGTTCCATCATCGGCATACTGAACAAACTTATTTTCCAGGCCAACAACCATGTCACTTGTATACATTAATAATAACAGTGGACCAAGATTACTTCCCTGTGGAACTCCAGACACAATAGGTCTTGGTTCACTAAAGATCGCTTCCTCAGCAACTCACTGCTACCTACCTATAAGGAAATCTTGAAGTAATCCTAAAACATATCCACCCACTCCAAGATTCTGAAGTTTATAAATAAGTTCCTTGTGATTTACTAAATCAAAAGCATCACTAAAATCTATCTGAATTACTCTGCAAGGAAACCCTTACCAATGTTCCATTGCAAAGGCATGTCAAGTCTTAAAGAGCATCACAAGTATGTAGCTGCATCCTCTATGCATATTGACTATCAGCTAATAATCCCTTAGCTTCAGCGTGTTTATATAGTTGCTTAATAAGTTTTTCAGCAACTTTGGAGAGCACAGGGAGAATAGAGATTGGCCTGTATTGACACTATTAAACTTGGGAGGCTACCCACTAGAAAAGTTTTTAAAAAACAAAGGGAAGAAACCATCAAGGTCTTCT
This sequence comes from Macrobrachium nipponense, assembly GCF_015104395.2. Taxonomy (NCBI): domain Eukaryota; kingdom Metazoa; phylum Arthropoda; class Malacostraca; order Decapoda; family Palaemonidae; genus Macrobrachium; species Macrobrachium nipponense. Next base: position 75,002,151 of record NC_087206.1, read on the forward strand.
CCACCCCACCTATCAAGGTTATCCAGAATTTTCTTAACATCCCTTGAGCAAAATACAAATTTTGTAAGATGAGGTTCAGGATGTCAAGTATCAGGGAGAGGGACATCCTCAGCTGATTGCTTTGCTTCAAAAGCTTGATGAAGCAGTTCAACCTCTTCCCTAGGGCCAGTTCTCCCTAGGGCCAGTAACCAATCTATCATCATCTGTTAGTAGTGGTAGGATGGTGCGAATTTAGTCCACCACAAATGAGGCTGATAATTCCTTCAAGATTCCTCTTCAAGGAACTATTATAATGTCTCTTGGCTGTATGGTAAGTTGTGTATGCAGCACTGTGGGACTCAACAAAATTGGTGTAATCTTCATTTGAATGATTTAATTTTCGTGCATTGAATTTGGTCTTTTTGTATCATCAAACCATGGTCATTTGTCCTAAATTTGATGTCCTTTCTTGAGACAAATCTCATTTACATAGCCATCAGAATTTCATTTAACTTCGTCTTGGGATCAGGATCTAATACAGCATCTGTAATATTTAGTGCCTGAGATGTTTCAGTAATGTGATCCCAACTGACACTGGATTTCAACCAGACCATTACAAGATTATCCAAACCTGCCAGGACTGAAAAGTGTCTGATAATTTGTTTCTAATCTTCTTAATAATTGCACTTTCAGCACATTCCAAAGCATAGGCCTCTTGGCTTGGAGTTGATCCAAGGTCATCAATATTTGGGGAATTTTCAGTTTCCAAGAAGGGTGCAGAGGTCGTCATCTTAGGGCCCAGGAGTACTCAAATCTTTATTGCTACAACTCATAAAGACCCAATAGAAAAAAATAAGTAAACCTGAAACCTTAAAACAGGGGATGGCACAACATGATTAGAGCAGCCTGTTTGCTAGGACCAAGGGTATTACAAGAATACAATCATCCCCACCTCAATCGTATTATGGGTAACCCGGATGGAATGCTGAGAGTCCTAGCCCCAGATCCAGACCCCTCTGGAATCTGTGGCCCAGCCCTGCAAAATAGTTCCACCCTTGAGCTTCAATCTGATATCTCTCAGGTCCAAACATTATCAGGTAGTTGATGGTCCTACCATAGTTCCCATTATGCATTTTGCTTCTGATATAAATCTAGTCCCAGGTATATCTTTTCATTTTATTGGGCCCAGTAAATTTTATCAAAGGTGGAGAGTTTCACAATACTTACTCCAAATTAATATATTAAATATATATGAATCTCAGACTCAAACCCGGGAAAAAATTCCAGGGGTTCAAGAGCCCCCTCACCATGTCAAGGTAGTTCCATGTCAAGGGGGTGCACTCACGAAGTGTAATCCCATTTATTTTTACTCCCACTTATTTCACAGGCTAGTGCACTGAATTATACTTAAAAAAATAAACAATAGAATGCAAGGGTAAAATCGGTCTAGCTCAGAGTCCTTCACACTTGCTTAATTAATTGACTGCTGTGCTGGCTAACAGAGTGAAATTATGCTACTATGCGACTATGCTTTAGTCATATAACGGAAAATGTTGGGCTGGAGGGTGATTTTATATATATCTTTATTTCCACTATAGACTGAAAAAATGTGCGAAATTTTTGTTCAGTAACTTTATATTTCGGCAACAAGAATCAATGCACATGTAGCCAGTAGCCGGATCAAGCCTGTCCTTGATTGTTTAAAAATGTCAGTAATCAGAACCCAAATGGGAACTGCATTAGGATGCCAAGAACTGCACTGTTTGTACAGATATGAACTGTAGTCTACATAAGACTAAAGTTTCAACTACAAGCACAGGCACCTTCTGATGATGTAAGCACTGCACACCGCAATAATCTTACTATGATGGGCGTTATGTCTGTCCGTCCGTCTGTCATTCAATCACGTCCGAATGGCTGGTCCGATAGGCATGAAACTTGGCAGGGTTATATTGGGGACCCGTAAAATGGTTTATAATGAGGTTTCATTCTAACCCCCCATCCTAATTTGCTAGTATCCATAAAGGAAGGAAATGCACACTCAAACTCATTTACTAACACAGATTTTCAATATAGTACAGGGATAATCATACCATTATTTCTACACGTTCTTTACTGCTGTAAGTACTGTTAAAACTCTAGTTCTGTCTTGTCTTTAATCTATGACCCACAATTGTCACTGTTACAACTGGATTTTCTCTACAAAAAATCTATTTTTGATTGAAACTGCTTATAATGTGGTACCTTGATTCTAGACACTAGAAGAAAAAAAAAACTAAAAACCAAAATGGACTAAAGAGATTCTGGAGGAAATGTTAAGGAACCTAACAACAAACCTAGGTTAGATTAGGTAAGGCAAGGTTGGTAAGGCTGAATAAATTTCCCTCAGCTGTAACATATTGGTAATGAAAATTTTCAAGTTAATTAAAGACCTAATTTCTGTGCAGGTATGTCGTCCCATCTTGTTAATTATATCGATATTTCTTTTATATCACTTCCTTTTTAAATGAACACTTGCTGATAGTTGTATTAGTTCAATGAAATGATAATTTGTCAACCAATTATCTATCTAAATTGCTTTTTTGGATTGGTTAATATTAAGCTTATGAAAATATCATGAATGCTTAAATTGAATAAGTCCAGTGACCTGGTGGCAAAATGTAAAGTTTCAAGTTGCCTTAAGTAATCCAAACATGGATTGTCTTCCTGATGAGTTTTAATGTGAGTATTTGCTCAGCTAATTTACAGGAATGTATTCTATGCCAACCCAGCTTAGAGCCCGGATTTCTGTTATAACTTAACCTGAATTTCGGTTCATAGTTCTAACTAACCACCTGGAGCATGCCAAAACTGAACTGGAAAGTTGCTAACAGTTTACAGCTGTATATTTATGAAGAAATCATTGGACTGGTTAGACAGCTAATAATAATGCTGTGATCACAAAAACAGAGACGGATGACTTTTTTTTTAACCTTCGAAACATACACAAAAAACAAAACAGAACTGATGCAGGCAATCATATGCAACTTAGAAGCAGTAAAGTAAAGTCTTAAAGCTGATAAAGTTTTGCATGAGGACAAAAAATATTCTTTCCGGCACAATATTTTTTCCCGATAGCTTTGATCACTTTTTTAATCATTCATTTTATTTACAAACTACTTGTTGCTGAGTTTTACTTCTCGCGGTTTCCAGCAACCTCCTCCCACAACCTAGACAAAAATCTAAGAAACTGGACCCATGGATTTCTATTAAAGTCATTACAAAATATTGTTAAAAAGCTACAAAGCACAATAGAAACCATACTTCAAAATGGATACCATCTAACCTAACTTAGGCCTCAGGGTTCCATCTGAGCCAGGAGAGATTCTCTTTCCAACTTAACCCTCAACTTAACCTGATCATGAGTGCAGTATATCATGCTCACAGACTATGCATGAACAAATTGAAATGATTTTGATTCAAAGTTCACGAACACCCAATTTAATCATTTGCAAGGATAATGAAAGGAAAACCTTCCTTAAAATGCACTTAAATAACTATACCTATTGATATTCAAGACCTTGTGTTGGATGTACGAATAAAATTTTCCTATTTTCCCTGTAATGTACAATTGCCTAGTACAGAATGACTGTGTAACTTGGTTATATCCACCATAGGCTACTAAGATTTAGTCAGAAATGGTAAGGTACAGTTAATATTGAACGGGTTGTTGGTTAGGTATATGGTTTGTCTATCATAAGACATATCCAAGGCCACAAGATATATCTTATGATATGGAGTCTGTGCCCTGCAAACATTGTGACTCAATTATGTTATATCTACTCTGAGCTATTTTGGACATGTCAAAACTGAACTAAATCTCATATAATTCATGGGACACATTAATAAAGTTGGATTTGACCTAATTACAATAAAAAAATCCGTGTGAAGTTAGGCTAAATACATTCTCAAGAAATTATAAAAATCTCCAATAAACCCTACCCTAGAGTTAAAACCTTTAGGCTACTTCCATTTCAGGTACTTTAGATCACGTTACAGCATTTAGCGTTCTATATTTCGTATAATAAATCCGTGAACACTCATAAAAACACACTTATGAAAAACACTTGCTGGAAGAGAAAAATACCTGCATTGCCCAACGTTCGAGTTATGAGAGCCGCCATTGTTATGTCTACTCTGGACTCTGGACTCTGGAAGTTCCTGGATTCATTCCTTGTTTAATATGTCAAACCATATAAGATATGATGCTTTAATAAATTATCAAAATCAAGTTTTAAAGGTAAGGGCACAATCATTTCATAGTTAATGAAAACGTTATCGTAGATAACAGTTCCAAGCTCCACCGTGTTCGAATGCGTGGACGACATTTCATCCAAATATAAGCTTGCTCAAATGGGCTACAGATTCGCAGGAGTAAGTGCAATAAGAATATTTATTGATAAACTCTTTAGGTTTTTAGGTATTTATATGCTATGCCATAAAAGTATATGATGCACTACATAAACTATATAAATCATGTCGAACGAATTTAGATACATTTTGTTGAAGCTCTTTCCCTGGTAATTGGGATGTTAGCTGGACGTAATTAGGCTTCTAACTGTAGAGTTATTAGTATTATTTGTTATCATTACTTTACTTACTTTACTTTATCTTCCTGCCACTAGCCACTGGCATAAGGCTGATACAATTCCTCTCTATCTGCCTCTATCCCGAGCCATTTCCCTCGCTTCCTCCAGGTTATGGATTTCATCCTCTAGATTTATAGTCATAAGAAAAATTAATGATTTTGTTTTCATATTGTGAGTTGCCTTCTATCAAGTAACCGACAGACGAGAACTATGTTCTTTGTATCAATTATTCAATGTAAAATCCAAATGTATTTGCTTGCTTACCAGCATTGGCGAAATAGGCACCACATCTACTCGAGAATGCCACACTCATTATTCTTATTTAATTTTTCTATGACATGCTTGAGTCGTTTCTGTATTCAGTAGCGAATAAATTAAATGTAGAACAGAATAGAGTTTTATGATGATATATTTGTGGAATGGACTATAGATTTTAGGCCAAAGACCAAGCACTGTGACCTACGAGGTCACTCAGCGCTGAAAGGGAAACTGATAGTAAAAGGCTTGAAAGGTGTAACAGGAGAAAAACTCAAAGCAGTTACATTAAGAAACAAATGTTAGGAGAGGCTGGATAGCAAGATGGAAGAGAGAATATAAATGGAGGTACAGTAGAATGAATGAAAGGGGTCGCAGCTGGGTGCCGAAGGGACGCTGCAAAGACCTTTTAGTAATGCCTACAGTGCACCATTTAATTCACTTCGTTTAACAAATGTGTCGAGGTTCCAGAATATTATGTTTTTAATTTATTTTTGATGATGAACTTAAGAATTACCTTAAAGCTTTTTTCTTTATGTCAATGTAAACTTTGTAATCGCAGTAATTGTTTGACCAGTCTCCTTCCTCCCAAAATAAAACTCGAATGCAGAGAGAAAGGAGCAGCTTTGGGCCATTTATTTTTTCATTTTTTTCATTTACCAACGATTTCAATTTTAGTGAAGGGTGAATATATTTGATTTGGTAAATTTTGTGTTTTGTTCATATTCTGAAGTTAAGCGAGTTACTTATAGAAACGAGAGAGAGAGAAGAGAGAGAGAGAGAGAGAGAGAGAGAGAGAGAGAGAGAGAGAGAGAGTGCGAGCAGCACCTCTCACAGCAACTTGTGATCTGAGTTCGTGTCTAGAGGGACTGCTCTGAAAGCGGAAGTACTTAATTGTAGTACTATTCATTAATACTTTTAATGCATTATCCTTGTTAGTACCGACTTGGGTTGTGAGATATCTCCCAGTAATCTATTAACCGCAAAAGGGAGCTGTGTGGTGTTGTTACGGAAGGCTTTTTAGCGGTTTTTTGGTCAAGTAACAACATTAAGAATATATAGTCCACTTTGTCCATCCAATTACTTCTTTGCCACACACGATGTTTTGTTGATATCTAAATATCAATCAAGGTTACATAAATAATAACAAATAAATTTATCGTGGAAATACGGTGTAATTCGTGTACTAGATCAAGAGTATGTTACAGCACGGAATATGTCAGGTAACAATAGAGGTTCACTGTTTTTTTTTTTTTTTTTTCAAATTTTGGATTTTTTCATGAATGGACGACAGTTGGGAATTAAAGTACAGCGCTCAATTCGAGCATCGACGAATATTTACTTGAATATCCAAGTTAACGAATCTACAATGAATATCCAAATCAATGGATCTACAATGAATAATTAAATATCCAAGTTAACGAATCTACAATGAATAATTGAATTGAAAGTTAACGAATTACAATGAATAATTGAATATCCCAGTTAATGAATCTACAATGAATAATTGTATATCCAAGTTAACGAATCTACAATGAATAATTGAATATAAGTTAATGGATCTACAGTGAATAATTGAATATGGAAGTTAATGGATCTACAATGAATAATTTAATATAAACGTTAACGAATCTACAATACGTAATTATTTGTCCAAGTTTACGAATCTAGATTCGCGAAAGAATTCTCTTTTGATATGATATCTCAAAAATACTATTAGAAAGCCATCTACAACTGGATGGTTGATGCATTTTGGAATGAGTGTACTGACTACTATTTGTAACTTAGATGAAAATCATAAAATCATATATGCAATAAAAGTAGTAAATTGATAAAAGTATATGTATTTCTTACGGTCATTTTTTAAAAAGTTTATTTAAAAATTGAACTAAAAATTTCATTTTGTGGAAAATAGTCAGGTGGTTTTGATAACTCGCGTTTTTCCATACGTCCATCCACCAGGAGAGGTTGCTCGTTTTCCTTCGTGTTCCTGGATTTTACATCGAAGGGATTAATTTATTACTTAATTGTGATAAAACTTCATTAATAAGCTAATTGCTGAAACATTTCCTTTAGTGACTTTTTCATCTTAGATTCAAGGTCGTTCCCCTCATTGAAGAGCATCTGTGCAGGTGAGAGCAGTCTTCTGGCCTAAGTAATTCTTTGTCAATTCCCGAATGTTGAGAGGAACAGAGAGCAATAGACCGAAAGGCGTTTGGTGTTCAAAGCCTTTGTCATAAAAACAGGAAATGTTCAGCAATAAGTGAAATTTGAATAATGACCAAACAGACAGTCCATAGGCCTATTCTGATTGACCGTTTACGGTCGACTGTATTATTAGAATTTAGACGTATAGGCCTAAAGGTGCTTCCTCAGTAACTTAAAACAGTCATACCATTGTTTGAGGAATAGGGTTCTGTTGCTGCAGGATAGGCCTAAAGGCTTCGAATTCTCACGTGACTGAATGAAAATTAATCTTTCTGAAGTGGAGTTAGATGATTTTATAAGTAAATAAATGAGTCAAAAGCAGACCATTTAACATTGTCTGACAAAAAATAGATACAGGTAACTTCTTGCAAACGTTGAATATTATGAAAAGAATGTTACAGAATTAAGCAAAATGATGAATGGTAACATCTGGAAACTGAAGCAATGCTAAACAAATCTTTGAATAGACAATTCGGTGGTGAAGGTTCAGACCAGATTTAGTTTTCATAAAGATTAAGTATTTAGAAATTTAGGGTTACTGTAAAACTGGGACCTTTCAGTCAAATTAACTTCTAAATTGTAGACATCGTTCAAAATGGTAAACAACTAAAGAGTAAATGCACTATCACGAAATCACCACAGTTACCTGAATTTCTGTTGAATAGAAATTTATATTACTTAAAAAAAAAAAATGTTTAATTCCATAATAACATGAGTGAATCATAACCGGGTCATTTAAAAAAAAGGCCCTACGTAAAATAAAGATAAACATTGTCACTGGCAGCCTCCTACAGATACGGTCGATGTTACGGTCTATGATTGAATCCAAGAAACATAGACCGATCGGAAATAAGGTTTTAGGTGTTCGGATCCTTAGTGTTAATAATAATGTTGGGTAGTATTAACTCAGAAATAGGAGAGCTATGAAGATCGATGCAACAGTCAGATATAGTATATTACTAAACACATTGTATATGGATAATGTGTGTGTGTGGGTAGTTACAGCACCTTTTTGGCAAAGTCAATTTAGTGGGTGGGCAATTGTTCCTTGAAAGTGGGTAATCCCCTACACAGTTAACATGTGAAGTTTAAGCCGTTATCATAGGGTATCGGAATTGATGATCATAGGTTCGTGGAATTGTTCTTTGTCGTTATCAGGATACTTCCCCAAAAATACACTTGAATGGATAGGAATGAAGAAGGTATTAGAAACTAGAATGAGAGTACTCACTACTATTTGCAGTATAGATGGAAATATTATAATTATATTATGTAATAAGAGTCATAATTTGAAAAATAATTATATTTTTATGGTGATATTTTGGAGTTTACTAAAACATTCTGAAAAAAATGTAGTTATGGAAAATAATCAGGTGGTTTTTGTTTTTTGAATAGGACTCCATAACTTGATAACTCGTGCTCTCCATAGATACATCCTTCCACTAGGAGAGGTTGCTCGTTTTCCCTCGTGTCCTTCGAGCCTTCAAAGGGATCCATTGCCCAGAGGAACTCGAGTAATTAAACAATCTAACTGCTGAAACATTTCCTTGATGTCTTTTTCATCTTAGATATGAGGCAGCATCGTTCTCCTAATTGAAGAACATCTATGCAGGTGAGAGCAGTTTTTGGGTCTGTCTAATTCTTTGTTAGTTTCCGAAGGTTGAGAGGAACAGAGAGCAATAAGCCGAGCTGAGAGAGGCTTTAGGAGTTCAGAGCCTTTGCCATACCGTTACGGACCGAGAGAGAGGTCCGCTCCAAGTTCAATATAATGATAAACAAAAAGAATTCAACACAATAGTTGAAACTGGGGATACGAATATAGAAAGATACACAAACACAACAAAGATTTATTTACAAGCTTACTAACAAAGATAAATGCAGAATGGTGTCTCCTATTTACATAAAACAAGTAAAATCTTACAATGCGTGAACTGGGGAAACGGTGGGGTAATGAAAGTACTTTGACAGCCAGTTTTGCGCCGTTGGAGATCTATGCTCGAAGCAGTGGCTTCACATAAGGAGAACTGTGACTTCTGTCGTCTACTTGACTCCGTATTGCAGAAAACAATGCATACTCTTGATGCTTGAAAGGCAGGAACTCCTCAAAACCTCTTATATAACGTTTCCTCTCTGAAGTCTTGCTCTACGTCTAAATGCCTTAGTCGTCCACTCCCGGACGGCTTGACCAGATCCCGATTAACTCTCGAGCGCCTTTTCCTCTCTGATCCTTTGTTTGTTCCTTCTTCTCTTATCTCTCTGATCTGTGACTCTTACTGATGATCTCTCTTCCCTGCTACTTCATCAGTCGTATTTATACAGTGACCTGAGGGCGGGGCCTACGGGGGAGGCGGAGCACGAACGTCACGTCACAGACTCCCGAGATTACTAGAACTTCTTAGGAAGGATCTGGACGAAGTATTACATCAGAAATCGCGGCGTTCCTCACGTCCCATCGGCGCCTGTCAAGTTCCCCAAACACTCCTGGTCTGAATTCTAAAGAATACCATTCATGCGAAAGAAACAGGCGCCTCCTGAACACAACGCGCGGAATGGCCCCTCCTATGCTGCAGAACTTCTCGAAGATGCATTTTCCTTTCCTTTATCTTTCTTTGCTATACAGCAGTTACCATGACACATACAAACAGGAAATGTTCAGCAATAAGTGAAATCTGAATAATGACCCAACCGACAGTCCAGAGTCCTATTCTTACTGGCCGTTTATAGTCGATTGTACAGGGTGTCCATAAAGTCGCAGTACCATTTTGGGCAATAAATACTTGTGATGGTACTGGGACTTTATGGACACCCTGTATCATTAGAATCTGGACGCATGGGCCTAAAGGTGCTTCCTTACTAACTTAAAACAGAGTCATACCATTGTTTGAGGAATACGGTTCTGTTGCTGTAGGCTAGGCCTAAAGGCATCAAAGTTTCACATGGCGAAGAATGTGGTAGTGATATGAAATCACTTTTATGTAAGTGTTCCAAGTTCATTTACTGAAAAATTTTAAAAATCTGATTTATATTACTAAACACATCACATAATGTAATATACATACATATATATATATATATATATATATGTATGTATATATATATATATATATATATATATATATATATATATATAATATATATATATATATATATATGTGTGTGTGTGTGTGTGTGTGTGTTTTTAACTAGAATGCTACTAATCCAGTGATACTCTCTCTCTCTCTCTCTCTCTCTCTCTCCCTCTCTCTCTCTCACACACATACACACACACACACATGGATTAATATATATACACTTGATTTTATCTTAACGAACAGTTAGAGAGGAAGCTGCATTACCAACTCATTTAGATGTGTTTTATAACAATCTGTAAAATGAAGACGGCGTTTTTTTTAATTCACTCAATTTCACCTCTACTTCAAGGGGAGAATCTTTCCCCCTTTCTCTCATCATTACCAGACTGCATGAGGCAACGGCATTATTGAGAGAGAGCATCCAGATCTTGGAGTATTTAAAAAAGGACTTGCCCCTTTGATCCGTCTGATAACTTCTTATCTTGACTTTTAAACGGTTAACCTCAAAGATGCTCACGCTTCGTCGACTTAGCGGTTCCTTAAGAAATCTGATGATCACTGGACGACGAGAGATTTGGAATATTTCAGGCTAAATCCTTTTGCATTGCATTAAATGGAAACCTCAGGATTAAGCACCAAAATTGCTCTTACCTTTACGCACTGGGTACGAAATATCTCTTATATAGTAAGAAATTAACTGCTTGTAATTCAGAAACTAGGCTTGGCATGCTGTTTTGTTTTATTCTGTCCTCTTGCCTCAGTTCTGTCTTCTTGCAGTTCTCCCTCACTTTCACTTATGCTTGATTAGGTTCCTTCATTTTGAGATGAATTCCTCGAGGAGAGCTGTCTGAGGGTCTACAAATGTGACCCATTGTTATCAATGAATAATAATAACAATAATAATAATCTCACTATAATGGGCGTAATGTCTGTCCGTCCGTCTGTCACTCAATTAATGAATAATAATAATAACAATAATAATAATCTTACTATAATGGGTGTAATGTCTGTCCGTCCGTCTGTCACTCAATCACGGCCAAACGGCTGGTCCGATGGGCATGAAACTTGGCAGGGTTATAGTGGGGACCCCTTAGATGGTTTATAATGGGGTTTCATCCTACCCCCCCCCCCCACCCCCCCCCCCAACCCCCCTCCGAAGGGGGTGGGTGTGAGAAGGGATTCCCTTAAACGGAGTTGGTTCTGCCCGTGAAATAGGGCTGGTTACTTTACGAACTTATCAAAGAATTTCTGTATGCATATGGTTGCTAGTAATAATAACAATAATAATACTAATATCTACATAAAGAGAATCTTCTTTGTTCAGATATGTGTTACTCTGCTTAGTTCTTGAGACGATATTGAGCTTTGTGTAATTCATACTAAGCAGATCTATTAAAAGTTCCTTTGATATTTTATTGTATATAGGACTTGCTACAGCTAAAACGCCTTTGGTGTGGTCTATTGGCTCCGGATAAGTGAGTTTTACCAGATATCAGGAAATTTTAGCTAACTTTGGATTACATTTCTTAGGCAAGATTCAGCTGTAATGAGTAAGTCAGCTGGTATAAGAAAACTATCTTTTGAATTGTACACATGGCCAAAAAAAAAAAAAAAAAAAATAATAATAATACCTTTTGAATCATTGTGCATATGTGGCCAAAAATGACAATACCTTTTGAATCATCGTACACATGGGGCCAACAATGACAATATTTTTTTAATCATTGTACACAATACCTCTTGAATCATTGTACATGTGGCCAAATATGAAAATACCTGTTAAATCATTGTACACATGTGGACAAAAAGGACAATACCTTTTGAATCTTTTTACACAATACCTTTTGAATCATTGTACATGCGGCCAAAAATGACAATATATACCTTTTGAATCATTGTAGTCGTGGCCATAAATGACAATAACTTTTGAATCATTGTACATGTGGCCAATAATGACGAAACAAAAGAACAGAATAAAAACAAACGCTGAATCCTGCAGCGAAGAGAGAATAACAGGTCTATTACGGAGATTATAAACGAACATAATTTCTTTCCGTTGACTTCCTTCGAGAATTTACGAGGCAGATTTCGTAAATATTAGATCGTGATATCGACGACTGTTCTCCTGTCTTTACTTCTCACTTTCTCTTTCATCTTTAATTCTCCGGCGTTCTCCAATAGTTCCCTTTCTCTCCTTTTTCTTTTTTTCTGGAGTTATTCTTTTGTCCTTGTTTACTTCCGTTAGTCCTTTTCCCTTAATTATCAGCCGTTCACTAGTTCCCCTTTTCTATCCTGTTTCCATAGATTCATTTTTCTGAAGTTATTCTTATTTCCGTGTTCACTTTCTTTAGTCTTTTTTCCTTCATTATTATTATAAGTATGATTTTCCCCAGAGCGAATCCCATGAAAACCAGGAGCAAATTATATTTAGAATTGGTTAATTACTCCTGTGTATATATATTTAAATATGCGAATTTTAATGCTGAATTATTGGAAATATGAGATCAATTAAAATATTTTTGTTTCAATGGTATTTTTTAATCAGGATTGGCAAAATGAGTTTGCCATGGACGACTTCGTCCCCCCCCCCCCCCCCCACCCCCCCCCCCCCCCCCCCCCCCCTGCACCCCTCCCTTTTTTATGTCAGCCGAGGTATGTGAAACATAAAGCCAAATATTTTTGTTTTATGGTTAATTCTGATCTCTGTAATATAAGAGGTCTTTTTTTTTTTTTTTTTTGCTTCACGTGAATTGTATGATTACTATCGATGCCTGATGCCATATTTTTTTCTTTAAAGCGCGGAAATAACTCATACTAATAGTAGTATGTGCTAATTGCCAATATTCTTATTTTTTGGGGGCGAAACAAAAATGTTAATATGGCGACGAAGTTGAGACTTTAACTGCCGTCCTCCAGTCCCAAGCCAGTGTCTCTCTGAACCATTCTGGCCCTAATGAAGGAACTGCAGTTTGGGAACTGGTCT
>NC_087206.1:75015774-75040774 GCF_015104395.2 Macrobrachium nipponense
GCGACTGCGGCACTCAAATGTTTGTTAAGTCGTTTGGGAAGTTTTCTGGCGCCCACCATGGATCTTAACACTTCTCTCTCGTTTGATATGCAGTATATATATATATATATATATATAGATCTATATATATATATATATATATATATATATATATATATATATATAGTTTTATATATATATAATCTCTCTCTCTCCTCTCTCCTCTCGTTCTTCCTCCTTTCTTCCGAGTCTTCTCTCTCTCTCTCTCTCTATTATATATATATATATATATATATATATATATATATATATATATATATATATATACTTGTAATACTGTGAATAGGGTCCATCTTGTGGAAAGTAATGAAAACATGAAACAGTTCATGTTTGGTCAGCTCTGCTTAAAATGGCCATTTACCTTGTTATTAACGATCCATTTAATGCCAGGGACAACAAACTCATGCACTGACCCCTCTCTTTATTTCACAAAAGCATTCTAACAATTATTTTGTACAAAGCAGAGTTTTCACATACATCCTGTCTATGTGAACACTCGAGAGAGACTGAGAGTTTCCAGCCCCGTTACTGGCTTATCAGCAGCCAGTCAGGAGCGTCGTAAGGGACTACTGGCCTAGACATCAAATGCACGGTTGATGCGAATCTACAATAGTATATTTCTCCGGAATTTGCGCCCCAGTGAGCTATACCTGATTTGGGAAGACTCAAGAGATAAGTCCCTAGAATTACTACCAAATAATCACACAAGTCAATCAAGATTCAAGTTCAAGATTTCCAGAAAAGGCAGGAATCCGTTTACAGACAGTATTACCATACCTTTAAATTCCAAATACTTCCTCCCGTTCTCGAGAATTTGACCATCTGTGAGCTACCAATTTCTTGGCAAGAGACGTACCTACCTACCTTCCGAATGCAAAATGAGAACACTTTCACTGGATCTCTCAAACCTTCTCTTCATTTTCTTATGCGCGGAACCAGGTGTTCTCGACTCTCAAGCTCTGGAAATGATTTTTGCCCCAAAAATCAGGAGGTTGCTAAGACATTCACAATCTCGTGGAAAAAAAAAATAACAATCTGTGTCATAAAAATCACAATTATATAGTAAAGTATGCTTGTATTAAGCTACAATTGTCATTTAATATCTAATTCGCTCTACCTCGGAATTAATGTATTTTCATATATGTTAACCAAAGGAGAATTTTGTAGTTGATAATAATTTCATTCACCCGTGGGACGAGATTATTATCAACTAAAAATATGAAAATACATTAATTCCGAGGTAGAATGAATTGGGATATTAAAGGACATTTGTAGCTTAATGCATGTATATGAATCACGGAGATGTGATAAGAATTCATGGCAAAGTATATTACTATGTAAAATAAACAAAGACTTTGGACCACCTGAACTGTGTTCCTCATCAGTATTGACGCCAAAACTGATGGGGTTCGAAAGTCTTTGTTGATCTTACATAGTAATATACTTTACTCTATAATTATGGATTTTTATGACGTGATCAGGAGTTTCATACTCTGCTCTTTAGGGATGGGTGTTCTATGCGGTATATAAATAAAATAAAATATTGGTTTCTCTTAATAATCTAAAGTAGACCTATATTTTCTTGATTTCAGTAAATTCTGGAAGTGTCACGAATTCGACGTAAATATCTTTCTACTTTTAGACCTTATAATGTAAGTTTCTAAGAGTTGTATGCAAAAAACATTATAACGTCAGTAGTTATCTTGAGAGTGATTCATGTGATATTCCCAATTAAACTTTTCATGCTTGATTGCTTGCATTAATGAAATAAAACCCAGTCTGCTTTGATTTAGACACTGGAAACCCAAGAACAAAAGCAAATGATCTATTTATGCAAGAATGATCATTATAGGAGAAACGGGAAAAGAAAACAGAAAAATAAAACTGCAGTCCATTTCTCTCATTTATAAATTTATCCAATAAATTATTTACTAAAGATGACAACAAATCTAGAACTACATACATTTCCATCAAGTGAAATGCTTTAATAAATTTGTTTGTTGAAATGGCTTTGATATCTCTTCGGTTTTGTATAACGGAAGCTTTCATTCTATTCACAATCAAACGTTCAGTCACATTGCCTAAAGTTAGGATTTTCGTAGTGTGGAACTCTGAACATAATATACGTTCAAGTATGATAATAGAACAGATTGTGTGCAAAGTTCAACATTCCAAAATGTTGCAGTATATTCCTGTAGACTTTATTCACCCCTAAGTTACAACGAGACGGGGATGGGGGATAGGGGAAGGGTGGGGGTGGGGTAGAGGTTTAAAACTTACCTTATCATCTAAGTTGGGTCAAATGATGGCCAAATGCTAAATTTTGTCTAGATCGGTCAAGCGGTTCGGATTTCTATGGCACACAATCATACAAACTTAGGCGCAAATTTACAACCAAGCAAATATTCACATATATATATATGAATGTGTATGCATGCATGTATATATATATATATATATATATATATATATATATATATATATATATATATATATATATATTCAGTAGCCAAACCGCTGGATTTTTCTTCTTGAAGAATGTGGCTGCGTAATTGCGCGCGTTTTTTGGTCTCTGTCTGTTTGTCTGAATACGCAATGGCAATGTTTACGATCGACTTAAAGGTTCTCATAGACTTCTGCTTGAGGTAAAGCGTCCTTCCAAAATCAAATGTTTAATCTTTACTGGAAGTGATGGAATGACTCAGCATTAAATTACGTCTCCAGATGGAAAGTCAATATTGAAACAGCGTCGCATTCATAACACTTTGCAGGTATATTTATTTATTTAATTTTGTTCGTTTGTTATTTACATAGAATTTTAGACGTACATGCCAATCACTGGGGCAACTGAGTCCATTCAGAGCTGAAGCCCCCGTAGGAAGGTAGTGCCGTCAGTGGACCCCATGCGGTGCACTGTAGGCATTACTTAAGGTTCTTTGCTGCGTGCCTTCCTGAGGCACCTAGCTGCAACCACTTTCGTTTCTTTTACTGTACCTCCTTTCATGTTCTCTTCCTTTCATCTTACTGTCCACCCTCTCCTAACAATTGATTCATAGTGCAACTTGCTTTGAGGTTTTCCACCTGTTAAACTTTTCAAACCTTTTACTGTCAATTTCCATTTCAGCGCTGAATGTCCTGATAGGTCCCAGTGCTTGGCCTTTGGACTAAATTGACATTGAAACAGTTTGAAAGGTGTAACAGGAGGAAAACCTCAAAGCAGTTGCACTATGAATCAATAGTTAGGAGACGGTGGACGATAAGATGGAAGAAAGAGAACACGAGCAGAGGTGCAGTAAAAGGAATGAAAAGGGTTGCAGCTTGGGGCCGAAGGGACGCTGCAAAGAATCTTAAGTAAATCCCTACATTGCACCTCATGAGGTACACTGACGGCAATAGCCGGCCGCCCCCCCAACAACGGCCAGCACCTTAGCAGACATCGTTGCTTGTGCTGGGAGGTTGGATATATATATATACTATATATTATATATATATATATATATATATATATATATATATATATATATATATATACGTATATATATATATATTTTATTATATATATATATATATATATATATATATATATATATTATATATATATATATATATAAGCAAATTCCACAGGAAAATGATAGTCAGAATCCAAGCGCTTTCGTCTTTACTCAGACATTGTCAAGGAGTTAATGAGGTACAATTGGAGAGAAAGGTCTCAGGTACAACACAAGATCAAGAATACCAGATGGTTAATTGTCAAAAGGGTAAAAATTAAAAGAGATAATCCAGGATTATCGGATATCACACGGTCACAAGAAAACCTAAACAGATTGACCCTAACCGAAATTAACAAAGTTTCTTTACAGTCCAAAAAACATGTAAAAACTGAATAATAGTTAATTTTGTTGCTTATATTTATCTACAACTTTTTTCAATTAATGAAGCATCAAGTTTAAAAATAAACCAAGACTTAAATTTTAGAACATTTCTATTATTTGACTTGATGAAACAAGATTAATGATATTCCTTTTAACTGTGTCATTACATGGGAATTAAGGCTCTTGCTTGAACTCCAGTTAATAGGATGGCCTAAATCTCTCATATGTACGAATAATGCATTCGATATTTGCCCAAGTTCTCTACAGAATACTGATGCTCTTGAGACATTGTGAAAGAGATTTACCGGTTTGTCCATAATAGACTTTATCACACTTTTGCAAGGAATTTCATATATGCAGCCTGGAAGATCTTTTAGGAGAATTTTTGATTACTAAACTCTTGACATTAATATTACTGAAAACAACATTTATGTTAGAAAGCTTTAAAATTCTAGGAATATCTAAAAACCTTTCATCATAGGGTAATTTTAGAATGTTATTCTTACTAAATTCAAGTTTGTCATTAGTTGAATAAAATGTTTTTCTAGCTCTTTTCCATGCCACATCTACAAAAGTCCTTGGGTATTTAAGTTTCATTGCAATATCATAAATAGTTTTAATTTCAGCGTCAATAACCCAATTGTAATTTGGGGGGTGTTGGAAACATAATAAGATTATTTTCACGAAAGATTTCTATGGTTTAGTCTTTTAAGATATGGCGTGGGCGGCCCGCTTTCTCAGGGTACGTCTTGTACTCGGAATAATAATAATAATAATAATAATAATAATAATAATAATAATAATAATTTGCTTTATTTCAGCTCGGGAGCATATACATTGAATATACAAAATACAGACAGTAACATACACACTCTAGATACATGAGACATGATAAAATAGAAAAAGAAAATGAATAATCGGCACTTATCCACAAAATAGCTGAGGTAGCATAAAAGCTAGTAATCATAATACTGGTAATAACAGTAATAATATTGGTGAGAAAAAAAATATGCATTGAGAGTAATAACAGTTAGTGCACATATTATATAACTTAAATTTCAACTAGAGACCTTAGGTGGTTACAGTAGTCAGGTCCAGAGGGCTAAATACATAAATTGAATGTAAAAAAAAACTTTAACTTGATAGTAATCACAGTAATAATGAAAAATTAAAATATCAGCAATAAATGTAATAATGACAAAAACTGCAGATGACATCTTGCCAATATAGAGATTAAGTCGTTTAGGGGACAAAGGCCTCATTTTCCCATCTTTCCCACAATTTAGATTTTCTTCTTGCTTCACTCCTTAGGATGCTTTGTATGAGCGAGTTGCTGCTGTTTCTCACTCGGGTTACCAGACTGGACAATTGTTCGCCTAAAATGATTTTTAAATTGTCCAGGTGGTTTTCTATGAACATCTGTGCGGCGGAGTGGTAGCGGTGAGTGCTTGTGAGGCGTCTCAGAATGTCATTGTGCACAACAGTGATGCGTCTCATGGTCTCTCGGGTATAGTTCGTCCAGAGGGAACACCCATAGACACTGTAGCAGTACGAGCAGAAGAGCAGCAATTTCACGACTCGGTGACAGAAGGCAAACCTCCTTGCAATCATGTTGCCAGCTGCACATAGTTTACGACGCCTCTGTTCAAAGTCTGCCGTATCTTTTGGGTCGTCTGTGATAATGTGACCCAAATACGGAAATTCGTGCACAAATTCCAGCTGATGGTTTCCGAGGAAAGTTTGAGGTTCTGCAATATGCTTAAGCGTTCTCGGGAGCAGCAACATGCACTGGGTCTTGGTTTCGTTGTAGATTATATCAAATTCCTTTGCATATTGACGGCAAGTGTCGATGAGTCGTTGGAGACCTTGCACTGATGGGGAAATCAAAACCATATCGTTGGCATAACAGAAGTTGTTTATAGTTGTTTCATTGACGGTGCATTCGATTGGGAGTGAGTTCAGTTTGACATTCAAGGCATCTGTGTACGTATTAAACAGGTATGGAGAGAGAATGCCCCCCTTGCCGAAGCCCATTTAGGGAGCCGAAGGTGTAAGAATACGTTACCACCCCTGTCCGTCCCCATTTGACACAGAATTGCTGTGTGGAGAACCAGCAATGTAAAATGCCAATTAGGTACAAGGGAGTGCCGCCCCTTTTTATGCAGCTTCAGGAAGAGCTTCAGAGGTAGTTTACTCTGTCAAATGCTTTTCTCACATCTACAAAAGAAACAAAGGAAAACAGGAGAGGCTGATGATAGGTAGTAGTTCAGCAATTCTTTTCAGTATGTAGATGCAGAGTGTCGGTTGAGTGGTTTGCTTTAAACCCGAACTGGTTGTCAGTGGTGTGTTAGAAAGGGGATGAAGTAATCACTAGAAGAACAGACTCAAGTATCTTCGATGCGAATCGTTGTGATTCCAATCGGGCCGTAGTTGCCAGGGTCAGCTGCATCTTTAGCTTGTTTTTGATTAATCGGTTATCAAGTGAACTAAGAGTAAGGAGTCTTGGAAGAAAAACGTTGGTGAAATATTGCACGCATTGAATAGCAAAATGTAAATTATCAGATGGCAGAATTTGAAGGCCTCTGCAGGAAGACCATCACAGCCGGGCGATTTATTATTAGGTAGGCTGTTTATGGCATCGCTGATGTTACCTGGCGTAATACGGTCTGCAAAATGAAATTGAATGTTGTCAGTAAGGAGGTTAATTACATCCCTTCAGGAATCTTGATCATTTATGCAATTCAGGATATTGTTGAAGTGATTGCCCCACATACTTGCGATAGCTTCGTCTCCGACTGCTTCCCCTACTCTCTGTGATAGCTTTTTAGTTTTGGGATTTAAGGACTGGATATCTTTCCAAAGACGAGGATAATCCCCAGATTCTAAGTTTCTAGACATTGCATCGGCTCTTAGTTGTTTCTCATTTAACCTGCAGTGCTCAAGAGCAAGTTTGAACTGCGCTCTGGCCTGTCTCATTAGTAACGCAGTGTGTCCTTCCCTCGGGCTACCATTTTGCCTCCACAGTAAAAACATTTCTTGTGAGTATGTATACAGATCCTTAACCAAGTCATTCCATCCAGGTATATTACGAGAAATACCTTGACGAAATCTGTAGGCAGTCCTGCCCGAAGCAAGCATAGCGGAGATTATGTTCGAATAGAATTCATTCAGATCCCTCCTGTGGTGGTCATTTCTACAATTTGTGTTAGTGCAAAGTAAGGCGTCTGCCGGTTGAACTATTGACAGTTAGGGGGTTCACGGTAGGGAGGGATGGGGTACTGAATGACACCTCTAATGGGATGTGATCGTAGCCCGTTGCAAGATCATAGCGAATATTGCAAGTCATAATAGAATTATGAAGTTGTGGAGATGTGATGCAGTGGTCCATCCAGGAAGTTATGTACATATGAATAAGAGGAGGGAGGGAGGAGCATTACATCGCTAATTTGGAGAGCATGATTTTGACAGAAGCGAGTAAGTTCATTATAAAATTGTTTTGTGGGGTGAGAATTAAGGTCCCCGATTATACAAATATGATCAGCAGCAGGAGAATCATGAATAATACTGTGTAACTCCCCTAGGATCATTCAGTAATGATCAAAATTATTGTTATTTTCCCATGGCATATAAACATTAATAATTAGGATTTTAGAGTTCCCTACTGACACTTGAAGCCCCAGCAATCTGTCACTCCTGTAGGTCATCATCTTTATCTATCATATTGTCTAACGATTTGTGCCACAGGAAAGAAAGGCCCCCTTTTGGGCGACCGGCTATGATTTGATCTGTAACTTGCTTTGATGAAGTCGAGAAGGTTCTGAAGTCTTCATGAATTGAATTGCAGATGGCAAGGTCATGTGGCCAGAGGAGCGTTTCTTGCAATGCAATGATGCCTTTGAAGTTTTTGCAGAACATGTTTAGGAGAGGAATATTCCGCTTGAGGCCAAAAATATTCCAAGAGATTATGTTTAATGTATCCATGGCTACTCACGAAGATGGGAGATGAATGCGCTGATCATTTGGGTGGATGGGGGGTTAGCCAGGGGGAGTGGGCAGTCACTCGCCGTGGGGGGTTGACTGGCACTTTCGGTGGAAATGACCCTGGTTGAAGTGTCAGTAAGTTCCCCTGGGGGTGGTTGATCCCGGATTAGTTTATATCTTGAAACTAATATATTAGGACCGAAATTCTCGCCTTTGAGAACGTCGAAGTGTTGAAATAGTCAGGTAATCCTGTAAGCCACTTTATGTTTAATCCTGCATGGGAGTTCATGAGAGATGAGTGGGTCAGAGCCAGTGAGAAACTTGACTCTCTCCACTATGGCATCTAGCGTCACCGATGAGCGCAGATTGTGAATTACTACGTGACATCTCTTCTCAGGTGTCGGGCGAGGTGAAACACGAATGTTGGGCTCCGGTCCAGCAGCCAAACAGGAGGTTCTTCTTTTCTTTCTGCTTGTTTGTATCTGCCAGCCGCCAGACCCCTCATGATCAGTTTCATCTGCATCTACGATGGGGGGTCGGGGGGGAGAGATAGGGTGGGGAGGATTACGAGGGCTAGTAATCATCACCGGAGATATATCTTCCACCGGAGGCACTGGGGAGGGAGAAGAAGTTGGGAGACCTATAGTCCCCTCAGAACGGTCTAAAGGTGACGGGGGCACTTCAGTGTTGCTGGGAGGCGAGGAAAAACTGGATGTCGCATTCTTAGGAGTCTGGTGGCTATCTGGGCGATTGTCTATCGATCCCTGGACTCCTTTGATCGCATCCCAGATCCGTGTGAGGTTATTTGTTTGCACCATTTTAAGACTGTTTAGGGATTCCTGTAGTCCTTTGATCATGTCCCAGATTCTTGATAATTTATCATTTGTCTCCTCAATTTTTTCCGAGTTTTTTCCAATTATTTCTGGAGAGAGATTTTGCTGTGGAAGGCATTTTCTGCCGTGTGGTACACGCAAGTAGGCTAGGTCAGTGGGCCCGTTGGAGGCAGATGTAAGGGTCATCGGCATAGATTCACCAGCAGGTCCTTGGCCCACTTAGTGATATACGATATTTTCTGTGAGAGGACAAGTTCTTTTTCGCGGATCGCTCCTTGAGAATGCTCTCTTGGTATCAGATCTTTGCATTTCACTATGCAACACTGATTTCCTCATCGGGGAGAGGGCATCACTGACAGATTTTTGTATAGCGAACTCGACGTCGGAACGGTTCAAATTGTATTGTATAGAAAAAAGACGATTGTTTCGCGAGTAATGGAGCTTGTATGTGGGGGGCACGGCACCGGTAGGTGCCAGGTCACTTCGCGCACGGTTGTGAGGTTGGTCGGGGCGGACATTTTTGCGGCAAGGGAGGGGTCAAGCACTAACACATACACTGCATTCTTTTACCTATTTCCCAGGACCAATAGGCCTCGAGCAGCTGTGATTTTAAAGATTTTGGGTTTTAAGGACCCTGATTGAGCAGCAAAAGAATATTAGTTATATCTGCAGTTGCACAACACTCACGGCTTACATGCGGGTATTACATGAGACACTTATTAACACATTGCTTACTATAAGAGGTATTATCACAAGGGGCGAAAAAATCCTTCTTTTCTGTGGAAGCGAAAAAACGCGAGAGAGACTCCAACACATCCGCCCCCACACACATCACTGGAGCTTCCAAGTAGTTCAAGTAGTACCAGAAGAGACAACATTGAAAAAAAAATGCATTACCGAACAACGAACAAAGCAATACTAGTCAATTAGTTGCTATTGTTTTGATTGTGCAGATTTCAAATCATCAGCTAACAGACAGGGTAGCATCCGCTTTTTGAAACTTGTCCCGATGAAAATCAGCAGTTGATAACAATGCCTCTCTCCACCGATAAAAGGGATACTTTTGCAAGAGGGTGTGATAAAGCGACGTTTGGCAACTACTGTTTCCCCTCTGGCCGTTTTTCACCAAGCCACTTCAAAAACTGTTACTGATGAGGCTGGAAAAAGTGCGAATGAGGAACGGCCTGATTCCAGAATTGATACCTAATACCTCCAAAGGAACCAGTCTGGAAGGTTGATTTCAGAATTGATACCCTACCTCCAAAGAAACCCGTCTTTAGTTAATACCAGTAAATCTTAAGAAACCCACCAGCAGGGTTGGGGGGGCGGGCGGGGTATTGGTACTCTAAGGGCCGGGTGGGAGGTGTTCCATTTAACACCGTCACTAGGGATTAGCCCAAAAGGATCTGTTGAAAACCTTGTTTGCATTGTGTCTTGGGTTAGGGTATCATAGTGGGAGCCTTCGAATACAAACTACGATAAAGAAGAATACAGAGATATAGCGGAGGATGATCTTTCACTGCCACACCAGCTTATGGTACCTACTTTATTATGCTTTAGATTATCCAAAAAAATATCTGCAGAGGGTTATAGTCTGTTGTGTTATGCAGGTAAATCGATTGTTATTAAGTAATGAAAATTTTGTCTTGTCAGTCAAAACTCGAGGCTGTACAAAGTTTGCATTTTCACATGATGTTCCTCACTGACCATAACCACGGTAAATGGATGTGATTATAATAATCATAATGGTCTCTTAACTTCTCGAATAGTTTGAATGAAATATTTTTGGCAAAGCTTGTGTAAGATATAAATTAAGTTGAATAAAACAAACGTCACCATGTACATCAAGGGATATCACCCAATGTACTACATTTTCAATACAACAAAATCCTTTTCTAATAAAAACTTTACTGTAACAGCATAGTGAAAGCAAGGCTTAATTAAGATCCGTGGATACAAGAGCTTCTCTTGGAAAACCAAAGGAGCAAAATAAACCATATTTGTAATAACTCCTTCACCAGATGAGGCCCGGGTATTAAATCTGAATTTGGAAAAGGGTACTCCATTAGCATTCTAGTCTTTCTCAGCTAAGGAATACACGACTATCGTTAAAGATAAACAATGGATGGAAGTCAGTGATAATTCCAAACCAAATACTGCAGGGTAGAGTACTGACATAGCTTTTAAACAAAAAGAATGACTTGGGTTATTACAGTTGGAATGCATTTTTGACTTGTATTTCCGCAAACCTCCGTCAGGAATGAAGTACATATGATTGCTGTGTATGAAGTAAATGTGATTTTTTTTTTATCTAAAGTTTTAGCGAATACACAGACCACTACGTGTTGATTCTTAATGGGGCTGATTCTCCTTTCTAACATACAAGTTAAGTATATCTTAGTTTTACCAGACCACTGAGCTGATTAACAACTTTCCTAGGGCTGTCCCAAAGGATTAGATATTTTTACATGACTAGAAATCAATTGGTTACCTATTAATGGGACCTACAACTTATTGTGGGATCCGAACCAATCGTCCAACGAGGAACTTTTCTAACATAATAAAATAGACAGGTTAAAGTACCTTTTGCTACTCAGCCTATCACAGTGAGTACTTCCAACAAGTGACAAGATATAAGCACAGTGAAATCCAGGTTACAGTCAGTATGAATTTTATGATCTATCAAAGACAATAACACTAGAAAGACTATCTTTTTTATATAAATATAAGAAATATCTACAAAACAAAGCGTGATCCGACCTACATTTTACTCGGGACGCGTGGAAGATTTTCTCCTCAGGCATAAGTTGTAAACATTATATTCCTAACTTAACGTAAATTTAAATTCGCTAAAATCTATGGTCAAATAGAGCCTCGTTTCAACAACGAAAATTAAAATAAATACGCCTCATTTTATTAGAAATGATTGTTCTGTACTGTTCACCATGCAAATTATTAATTTTTTACGTTTTCATTCTAAAAAATAACTCATAAATATCTTATCCTAAAATTCCTGTATCTTTAACTCAACGTGAAACACCTTTTCCAGACCTTTTTAGGCTCCTCCATAGACCTTTCCTACCTCGGCCCCTAACAAGAGCAACAACAAAGTAGTTAGTAGGTTTACTCCCCGAGTAAGCAAAAACAGCTCCCGTGCTACTTAAAATCAAAATATCGATCCATAAAGGCTGTCATTTCCTTGGGTCAGAGACATACAAAAACAAAAACAAAAAAAACAACGAAAGGCGCCAATGCCTGAGCTTATTTATATAAAAGATCTGAAGGAATGATTATGAGGAGGCGAAGGGAATAAAGAAACCAACAAAGGAAATGCATTTTTCTGCTTCATTTGCTCTTTGGGGCTGTGACTGTTTTCCGATGTCTGTCGCTGTTATTTCCGGGCAGTTAAGTCTTGAGGGAGCGGGAGGGAGGGGGAGGGGAGGGGGGGGAAGGGGCGGGGAGGTGGAGTGAGAGGAAAGGGGGGCCGAATATCCCGCAGTTTCCTCCTTCGCCCCTCGTTACCGTTTTTCAGAGGAGAATTTTGAGAGAGAGATCATGGCTACTGTCTGTTTCTTTTTCGCTTGCTTGGGGAGTAAGCCCACAAACTACTTTGCTTCTGTTGTTGTTGTTATTCTTGCTGTTGTTGTTTGGGGGTTAGGAAAGCCTAAAAAGGTCTGAAAAAATGTATTTCGCTTTGAGTTAAAAGATACAGGAATTTTAGGTCAGGATATTTATGATTCATTTATTAAAACGAAAACGTCAAAAATAAAAAAATAAAATTTATGTTAAAAAGTACAGAACAATAATTTCTAAGCAAATATAGCGTACTTATTTTAATTTTCGTTGGTGAAACAACGCTCTATTTGACCGTACGTTTTAACACGCTTCCCGAGTAAGTTGGGGATCGGTTCACGCTGTGTTATCTCTGCAAAATGTTAACTCAGCATGCCTGTATACATACAGGTATGTAAACAGGTTGAATGCTCATTCATGAATACAGGAACACATCACTTTATGCGTTTGTATTTAAACCAACGTTCCAGATTCTTCTACACTCAATTATTAACTCACAGTGGGGCCTTGAGTGGGAACCTGTTGCCTGCTTATTCCTCGGAATATATTCCAGAGAGAGAGAGAGAGAGAATGAAGCATATTCCAGGGAGATGTGTTGCTCTCTCCATGATTCCTGGTGGTAAGTAGTCCAAGACAATGAAACTGTTGAGACCGGAATGGGTATTTCACATCGAGTGGGTTTTTGTTCTGTTATTTACGTTATCATATCTCTCCTGCTCTGGGAATACTATATATAATATTGTGTGTTACATTTCATTAAATAAAATAGTTATTTTGTGTTGCTATTACATCTTAAATTTGGCTGGTTTATCAATTTCAATCATTATATTCTGTTGTTGCGTTCCATATACCATTAAGTTTAAGCATCCAAGATAAATATTTAGGAATATTTAGTGTAACACACGCACGCACACACACACACACACACATATATATATATATATATATATATATATATATATATTATTATATATATATATATATATATGTATGTATGTATACCGAATCACAAAAGTTTGGAACGTGATAAATCCATTAATAAATGTATTTTTCCTTCGTAAATTATACCTTAATATATATATATATATATATACAGAGAGAGAGAGAGAGAGAGAGAGAGAGATAATATGTGAGTAGTTATTTATAGCACCTTTTGGGCGAGATCAATTTAGTGGGTGGGCAATTTATTTTTGTAGGTGGGTAATCGCTCACCCAGGGAACTAGTGACGGTTAGGCCGTCATCACAGAGCATCAGAACTGACGAATGTTGGTTCACGAAATTGTTCTCCGTCGTTATCAGTAGATTTCCCCAAAACATATTTGACTGCAACCCAGTTCAACATGTATGTGCAATGTATCCTGGAATGAGAGCCCTCGCTACTATTTGTAGCGTAGATGAAAAGCTTATAATTATATATGTAAAATGAGTCAAAATTTGAAAAAAATATATGTATTTCTTATGGTGATATTTTGGAATTTACTAAAAAATTCTAAAAAAAAATTTTAAGTTATGGAAAATAATCAGATGGTTTTGTCATTTGAATAGGATTCGATAATCTGATAACTCCTGCTCTCTATAGTTACACGTACTTCCATCAGGAAAGGTTGCTAGTTCTCCCTCGTAACCTTCGAGCCCTGAATTTCGTCAAAGGGATTCATAACCCAAAGAAACTTCAGCAATTAATTGATCTAACTGCTGAAACATTTCATTGGGGTCTTTTTCGTCTTAGATATGAGGCAGCGTCGTTCTCCTAATTGAAGAGCAGCTCAGCAGGTGAGAGCAGTCATCGGGTCTGTCTAATTCTTCATCAATTCCAGAAGGTTGAAGAGGAACAGAGAGCAATAAAACCGAGCGGAGGAAGACTTTTGGTGTTCAGAGCCTTTGTCATAAAAACAGGAAATGCTCAGCAATAAGTGAAATCTGAATAGTGACCCAACCGACAGTCCATAGGCCTAGTCTTACTGACCGTTTATAGACGATTGTACAGGGTGTCCATAAAGTCCCAGTACCATATTGAACAATTAACACTTGTAATGGTACTGGGACTTTATGGACACCCCGTATCATTAGAATCTGGACGCATAGGCCTAAAGGTGCATTCTCAGCAACTTAAAACAGTTATACCATTGTTTAAGGAATAGTGTTCTGGTGCTGTAGGACAGGCCTGAAGGCTTCGAATGTTCACGTGGCGAAGAAAGCAATAAAGAGAGCAGGGCTCTGGTCAAGTCCTCCACTAAAATATGGACGTGAAAACTGAGCTAATAAGTAACCATTGCATTGAAATCCAGACATGAACAATGTATAGTACCCTTTGACTGAATGAGAATGAAAATGAAATTTTTCTGACATGGAGTTAAATGAGTTTATAAGGATATAAATGAGTCAAAACTAGATCATTTAACAGTGTTTGACATAAAATAAGTACTGCAGCTTCTTGCAAACGTTGATTATTATTAAAAGAATGTTAGAGAATTAAGCAAAATGATGTCTGGTAACATCTGTAAACTGAAGCGATGCCAAAACAGATCTTTGAATAACAATTTGCTTTTAACGGTTTAGACCAGATTTAGTTTTCATAAAAATTAAATATTTAGAAATTTAGGGTTACTGAAAAATGGGAGATTTCAGTCAAATTAGCTTCTAAAAAGTAGACATCGTTCAAAACAGGAAACAAATAAATTACCTGATTATTTTCCATAAAGTCTAAACTTTTTTTTTTTTAATATCTTATTAAACTGAAGAATTTCACATAAGAAATACATACATTTTGATCAGGTAAATTCGTTTTATTACATTCATCATTGTAACCTTTTCATTTAGGTCACAAATTTTAACAATGGGTGGCTCATTCCTCCACAGATGATCGTTAATGTTCCTTAGATTTCTTCGAAATATTTTTGGTTGGATAACCAGGAAAATCCATGAAAATGTTTCCGTGTATACAGGAAATAGTTTTATCATCTCAATTACATCTTATGATGCAATATTTCCTGTTCACCCGTTTCCAAGTCCTATCTGCTGCAACTTATAAGTCCTGATGACACAAACACACACACACACACACACACACATATATATATATATATATATAATGACAGAATAATAGTATTGAAGTTTTAGATGACAATAACAGGAATGAGAAATAAAAAAATGGGAAAAAACAGAAATTTTATTATAGCAACAACGATAACATTTTTGAGAATACAATAATAAAAGAATAAACTTTACACACACACCCACATATATATTATATATTTATATATATTATATATATATATATATATATATATATATATATTTATATGTGTGTGTGTTTGTGTATAAAGTTTCTTGTTTTTGTTATTTTGTTCTCAAAGTTTTATCATTATTGCTATATTTCTCATTCGTGTTATTGTTATCTAAAACTTATTATTCTGGCATTATTTTGTATGGTTGAGCTCTGTGTTAAGGCCTCTATACAGTGAACGACTGTCTGAACGATTGTCCTTATCGACCCCCCCCCCCCCCCCCCCCCCCCCCCCCCCCCCCCCCCCACACACACACACAAACACACACACTATTCATACAGTATGAACGATCTCCATTCTCCGCACCGATTTCAGTCTGAACAAAGATTTTTGTCTCGGGAAGACATGGCATCGTCTCTAGAAGAGACGCGCGCGGTAGCGTTATATCGGCAGACAAAAACCCATACATTGAACGACCTGTGTTTGACACACTCAAGTCGCAAGCCAGCAGCAACCAGGTCGTGACAGATTCCCGCTGAGATCGTTCAGGCACGAAGCTCCGCCCACTTTTACGTTCAGACAAGCCATACACAGTTTTTGCTAACGATACAGACAGTCGTTCAGTGTAAGGGGGCCTTAAAGGTTACAGCAAGATAGCAATTGCTCAGTAATGAGAGAATGATGAATCTTCATACAACAAATTGGTCTATTCTTGTGGCCCTTATCTGGTCTAGAGTGTATCGATAAAATATGAACGCGTAGACCTATATGGGTGCATCCTTTACAGCAGGAATAGAGTTATGAGGAGGACAGCTATTACTCTGGAGGATAGGCCTAAGGAAATCTATAAAACAATGTTTGTTGATTCTCTCTCTCTCTCTCTCTCTCACTCTCTCTCTACATATCCTTCTATCTCTTCCTGCGTCCTCGTGATTAGGTAGTAATAGATTCACCTTCATAGCAGAAGACAGGGTTTGTCATGGCATAAAAAATAGCTTTCAATGTGGGCTTTGATAACCGAATATATATACACGTAACACGCCGCAAAGGTGGATACATACCGAGCTAAAAAAGAAAAAAGATTCGTGCTTCGTTTAATTACTCTTAGGTAAATTTACAACAACTAAAGCATAATTACACCAAATTGGCGGTAATGTTAGAGAGAGTCGAGAGGGTCATTCCCAGCTTTAGACACGATACTGACTGACTTCCAATTGAATCTGTGTCTGATAGCAAGCATACTGTGCACATGTAGTTAATATATATATATATATATATATATATATATATATATATATATATATATATGTGTGTGTATGTATGTATAAATGCACACACACATATCTATATAATGAGCAAAACCAGAAAAGTGTTTGGCTAACGCGCACAGAAGTATAATGAAGATAAAACCCGGGATATTTTTGTTTCCATGAATACCTCCACTGACTTGGATTCTGTTGAAGGAAATCGACCATGTTATACCCACTCTACCAATCCTGACTAAAAGGAAATACCGTCGAAACATTAAGTGGACTATTAAACTGATATATTCAATAAATATAGGTTCAGTGACCCCATTCTATAACTAATTTCCACCATGTTTTAATGGGGTTCGTTTAAGGCAAATATGATGTGCTCACAATTGTTACAATCAACTGCAAAATTGAAACATTTCATAATTACAATTACTTACGGCTAATTGTTTATGAGAGCATCAAATTGGGATAATATGAAATCATTCTAGTTGATGTTTATTGAAAGATAACTGCTATACGCGACCAAACCCAAACTCTCAATATTATATATATATATATATATATATATATGTATAGGTATATATATATATATATACATATATATATATATATATATATATATATATATATATATATATATATAGAGATGAGAGAGAGAGAGAGAGAGAGAGAGAGAGAGAGAGAGAGAGAGGAGAGAGAGAGAGAGAAGAGATCTATATATAGATACGTATATATATATATATATATATATATATATATATATAATATATATATAGAGAGAGAGAGAGAGAGAGAGAGAGAGAGAGAGAGAGAGAGAGAGAGAGAGAGCTTTTAATGTGAATAATTAACAGGACCAGTCAATAAAGACTGAAACTTCATGAAAGAAAATAAAAAAAATAAAATCTTACAGTCTCAACCTCAATCTCCTTAGAAAAAAAATAACGTACTTGATAGTTAAACGTTGTATTTATTTATTTTGAAAGTATTCACTTCACATAAACACATTCCCAGCTAAAGGAAATTGATCACCTTTTTTTTTTTTTTATTCTGTTGAAGAGCTGTATTAAATGAGATGTACAAATCATCAAATGGTTCTAAACATAGTTCATTGCATTTGTTAAGTTGATGTATTTATGAACTGTATGAGCCAAGAAAGTCAATGCATAATTTATATAACAGGTACTGATTTCAGCTTCTGAATGAATTGCCGAAGAGCATTTCTGATCATATTTCGTCTTAAGGAATCTCGCGAAGTCGTTCATAAAACCGCTCTGAAATATCGTTCGCGATATATGCAGCAAAATAAATATCTAGCAGCAGCTGTGCACTCTCCTGCAGCAGCTCCATGTGCTGCACCGGGGGGAGCTTTCACCGAAAAACTTTTAGATTTAATATCTCTCTTGGCACTGCCCGATACTGGACGCTGTAACCGCTGACAGGAGAAGGCACTTTGCTGCATCAAAATCTCTGGAGATATTTCTTGCGTTATGTCTCTCACCGTCCCAGTGACACAATGTCGAAGGATTTTGTTGTAGGAGAAGAAACGGCTGGACAGACATCCTTTGCGGGACAAGGATGCATCCTTTGCACTTAGATTGAGGAGAAGGACGCTGAACACCGAATACTATATAATCGTCCTTGAGTTATAAGCCAAAACTCGTTACTTGCAGTATGAACTATAATTGGACGTAATGACATATCTTCCGATTAGTGAAAGTTTTAATTTTTTATGTTTTTACCTCCTCTATATTATATTTCATTCATTTATTCAACTCTCATATTTTTTATGCACTATACCAGTGGTTCCCAACCTTTGGTACTTTGAGGAACCCCTGAGACAATACATAATCACGTGTGGAACAGGTCCTGATGTGAGTTGGAAATTATATATATATATATATATATATATATATATATATATATATATATATATATATATATATATATATAAACATTTGTAATAATTACCTTTAGTAAAACAGAGGAAAAAAATCTCGCACAATATGTTACGGTAAAATAAATGATAGGACTCCGATTTCTCACGGCATGTTTAACGAAGAGAAATATATACTTATAAATAACGAATAATTAAAAATAAATATGAATTCCTAAGGAACCCAGGTTGAGGATGGCTGCACTATACCATGTACGAATGTTATTAATATATGTAGTCACTCTCTCTCTCTATCTCTCTCTCTCTCTCTCTCTCTCTCTCTCTCTCTCTCTCTTCTCCCCCAACGTAAATGTGTTATTTACTCGGAAACACGTGAACATAAAGAATTCACACTTTTACTTCACGTTAGCTTGTCTCTCTTATACCATGTATTTGAATTATATTTCCTGCCTTTTCCACACATGTATTTATTATTATTTAGTTATCTTATTTCGATATCTGCTGATTATATATATATATATATATATATATATATATATATATATATATATATACATATATATATATATATATATATATATTTATATATATATATATATATATATATATATATATATAATATATATATATATATATATATGACGTTTTTATCACACTGTGATTTATATGCAATCTTTAAGCTATATATCTCGTTTGATATCGAATACACGCTACTTCGGAATATCTGCGTAGTGGAATTACTTTAATAAGTGATAATTGGAATGGTATACTGGTGGTCGGACTATGTATGTATATACATGTATGTATAGGCGTATAATCGCTAAAGACGGCGAAAGTCCCGGACCTTACATGTAGATTTTCTAAGGGGATCGTTTTTAAGTATATATAATATATATATGACTGGTAAAAATGTCCTGTTAAGACAGAATTGCATCTAATTAAAGGAACCCATAAAAACGCCAAAATATAGAAAAAAAGTAGTACTATATTTCAGAGACTGCTGTCTCTCTCTCTATTTGCCTACCTGAAGAGAGAGACAGCTTGCTTGGTGAGACGTACCCGCGTGAAGTCAGATTAATCAACAGATATCACAAGTTTAACATACGACTAGAATTTGAGAAATATCTAGAAGTGTTCGTGAACTATCGGTGATAAGATTAGTGTGAAAATAGTAGGATAAAGCGTCTTCTAAGTTAGTTTATCAAGTGTAATACTATAAATCAGAACAAGATGGCAGTAAGTTCCAACTGCGGGAAGAGGTGGCGTAATTTGGCGTGTTTAGCAGATTCGCAATACGATGAGGTAGCAGGAAGGGAACTGGCATTTCTCATCTATGAAATCAGCAACAGTCCTAACCAAAAAGATACAAAAGCATTCATAGATATATTAGAAGGATATAATCCTTCAAACTGGAACAAATCTAATGAAAACATCTTGAAAATAATTGAAGAAGTTCCAAATAAAATCCAAGTGGTCAAGAGACTCATAAAGAAAATATACATAAACCAACATATTCCGACAAAGAAAATGAATAAGGTGAATCTTGTGAATATCCTAATTGATGCATTAGGAAAAAGAAAAAAGAATGCCAAAAAGCATGCAAACTGTGTAAGGTTTGGTATAGCATAGTCAATCCACAAAACCTAATCAGAAAATGTGCTGCATGCAACATTCCGACCCATCCACAGTGTGCTGAGGTAATACAAGATTTGAGAAAAGATACAAGAATTTTTCGTTCAACATGTCTATCATGGATAGACAATGTTATTTTAAATCAAGATTGATGTACAAATAGTTAGGATGAAGAAGAAAGGAAGAGGAAGAGAAGAAGAAAAAAAGAAGAAGAGGAAAACGGAAGAGAAGTAAACAAAAATGAAATGACAGAAAAAAATAAGGAAAACAAAGAACAAGATAAAAGTATGGATGCAGAGATACTCATTGATACTACATATGAGGCAATAAAGCAGCATACCTACGAAGAAATAAATTACGATATGACAACAGAAAAGCAAATCCCGAAGAGGCTCTACCCAGATCTATACAATGACGGGAAAAGAGGAAAAATAGACAAGAAAGACAAAATCTGCAACCTTTTGAAAATGAGGGAATTGCAGATTTGGAGAAAGATGTTACTACAAACATCCTAAGATATGTCAAAAACTATGAAAATATATGGTAAATGTGCAACTAGATGATATGGGGATGATTGCAGAGATCTGGCATCCAAAAATATGTAAAAACCTAAAAGAAGGAAAGATGTAAGTTCGACAAAAAATGCAAATATATGCACCCTGTAGCCATGAATCATAATCAAATAAATAACCAACCAAAGTAATAAAATCCAAAATAAGAAAGAAACAAATAAAGAGAGAAATCAAGAATATCAGGTAAAAGAAAAAAGCAAACCACCAATGAGATATGCAGAGGTGTCAGCAAAAATTTCAAAGCATCAGCTCCGAAATTCTACTCAAGAGATATAACTGTATTTATTATGCAAGAGGATATTGCAGAAACGGAGAAAATTGCAGATTCAGACACAAAATGAATAATTATGATGAAGGAAGATCAAATATTATGGAAAAGTTGGATTTTTTAATGTCCAGAATTTCTGGAAATGAAAAAAAGAACAACATACCAGAACAGGAAAGAGACATGGGAAAATCCTTATTACTACCAGTATTAAATGAAGGAGAAAACACGCAAACCATCATAGTGATGAATGCGCAGGGTTTAGTTACGAGTAACTCAAAAAGAAAAATAGAGTACTTAGAAGAACTAACCCAAAATGAAAAGAAAATAAATATAATAAGAATATAAGTGAAAACCTGGTATTCCCAAGAGACTGGGAATGATGATCAAATAAAAGGGTTCCAAACTTATAGATCAGATAGAAAAAATAGGAATCAAGGGGGAACCGCAATATATGGGAAAGACAAAAAACAAGGAAAATATATAGAAATATAGTAACTCAGAATGTGAACTAATAGCGGTAGAATTTGAATCTGAAAAATTGATGAACATAGTAATATATAGACCTCCTAATACTAAAGAGTTTGACTTAATAATTGAAAAATTGGATGATATATGTAGAAATCACAAGGACTGGACTATTCTCCTATCTGGTGACTTCAACTTTCCTTCGTAGAATGGAAAGAACGAATAGGAGATTGTGGTTGTACTTATACATATAAAAAAGAGAGTAATAGTAGTGCAGAAGATAAGAGGCAATTTGAAAAGCTATTAGATATGGCTACTAGAATACAACATTCAACAAATAAATCACCTGCCAACAAGAAAGGAAAATACTTTAGACCTAGTATTTGTGAACGAGATGAATTTATGTTAAAGAAATAATAAGTTTATAATGCGAGTATTTCAGACCATAATGTCATAGAATTAACAGTTCATTCCAAAGCAAGTGAAATAGAGATAAGCAAAAGAAATGAAAAAGTGGGAAGGATATGGAAAATACAACTTCTACAGTAAAAATATAAAATGGTCAGAAATTAATGAAGAATTAAACAAAGATTGGATAACATTTTCGTAAGTGATGACATAAGGTAAATACGGAGATATTATATAAAAAATATTGGAGAAAATAGTGGAAAAATATATACCGAAGAAGAAAAGTAAACATCATTCATGCATACCAAGAGACAGAAGGATCTTGTTCCAGAAAAATCAGAAAGTGAAAAAGGTCTTGCAAAAGAAAAAAATGCATGGAAAGTTATAGAACTAAAAAGTAAGATAGAAAATGCAGACAAAAGATTATACAATCAAAAGAAAATGAAAAACGGGACTTGGAAGAAAAAACCCTATTAAATATCAAGCAAAACCCCAAACTATTATACTCATATGCGAAGAAGATGAATAAAAGAAGAATAGAAATAGGCCCTCTGAGAATTGAAGGGAGATTAACGAATGAAAAAGGAAATTTGCAACATACTGGCAGAACGATATAAGAGAGAATTCACCCCTAAGAAATAGATAATGAAGATAATGATATATGAAGTAAGGGATGAAAATAGTGAATATTTAGCTGACATAGATATTAATGAAGCTGATATTGTGCAGGCTATTAATGAAATTAAAAATGGAGCTGCTGCAGGGCCTGATGGAATTCCTGCTATTTTGTTAAAGAAAGTAGTCATTCTATCGCAAAGCCACTTGCAATATTATTAAGACAAAGTGTAGATACAGGCAAGATTTATGATGAGCACAAATTAGCATATATTCCGACCTACTTTCAAAAGTGGATCAGACTAGAGGCAAGTAATTATAGGCCTGTGAGTCTAACATCACATATTATGAAAGTGTATGAAAGGGTAATGAAGAAAAATATTATGAAACATTTAATAAAAAATAATTTGTTTAATAAAGGACAACATGGTTTCGTACCCGCAAAAAGTACACAAACCCAACTGTTAGTCCACCGTGAGAACATATTCAAAAATATGAAAAGCGGAAATGAAACAGATGTGGTTTATTTAGACTTTGCAAAAGCTTTTTGATAAAGTAGACACATAATAATATTAGCGAAGAAAATTAGAAAACACAATATCGTGGATAAAGTAGGAAGATGGTTAAAAGAATTTTTACACAACAGAAAACAGATAGTTATTGCAAACGACGAGAAATCGGATGAAGCCAAGGTAATATCCGGTGTGCCGCAAGGTACGGTGTTAGCTGCAATACTGTTTGTTATTATGATTGAAGACATAGACAATAATGTTAAGGATTCGGTAGTGAGTAGTTTCGCAGATGACACAAGAATAAGTAGAGAAATTACTTGTGATGAAGATAGGAACCCTCTACAAAGAGACCTTAACAAAGTATATGATTGGGCAGAGGTAAATAGGATGGTATTTAACTCTGATAAATTTGAATCAATAAATTATGGAGACAGAGAAAGAAAGCTATATGACATAAGGGACCTAATAATGAGACCATCAACAAATAAGGAAGCAGTTAAAGACCTTGGTGTGATGATGAATAGGAACATGTTATGCAATGATCAAGTAGCAACTCTGTTGGCAAAATGTAAAGCAAAATGGGAAATGTTGTTACGCACTTCAAAACAAGAAAAGCTGAACACATGATTATGCTTTATAAAACATATGTTCGTAGTCCACTTGAATATTGCAATATGATATGGTACCCACACTATCAAAAGGATATTGCACAAATAGAGAGTGTACAAAGGTCCTTTACAGCTAGAATAGAAGAAGTTAAGGACCTAGACTACTGGGAAAGACTACAATTCTTAAAATTATATAGTCTAGAAAGGAGAAGAGAACGCTACATGATAATTCAGGCATGGAAACAGATAGAAGGAATAGCAGAAAATATCATGGAACTAAAAATATCAGAAAGAGCAAGCAGAGGTAGATTAATAGTGCCCAAAACTATACCAGGAAAAATAAGGAAAGCACACAGGACATTAATCCACTACGCACCAGCATCGATAATGCAGCGTCTATTCAATGCGTTGCCAGCTCATCTGGAAGGGTATATCAGGAGTGAGCGTAGATGTGTTTAAGAATAAGCTCGACAAATATCTAAACTGCATCCCAGACCATCCAAGATTGGAAGATGCAAAATATACCGGAAGATGTACTAGCAACTCTCTGGTAGACATTAGAGGTGCCTCACACTGAGGGACCTGGGGCAACCCGAACAAGATGTAAGGTCTGTAAGGTCTGTAAGGTAACATAGCACTACTCTCTTTCTATAGTCTGGCGTTCTTATTGGCTCCTTTTATTATATAATTAGATAATATGATATATAATATATATATATATATATATATATATATATATATATATATATATATATATATACATATATGCTACGCATCAAGCTACGAACTTCGTTCAATATGGAATCCACTCAACCTCGAAATAAGTGACGGAGAGGAGATCGTCGATGACGAACCATCCATCACCCACTTGACTGCCAGACCATGGATGACGTCGCTGAAGTAACCATCTTTCCCCCCTTCCATTTCGGTGGTTCGAGTCCAGATGGTGGCGGATCGTTTCTCACTTACAAATTCTCGTAATGTGTTTATTGGACGTTGACTGAAAACGACGTTAAACGACATTTGTAAAGCTTAAGGTTTGTGAATATGATCAATGTCAGGGTAGATAGCGGAAAGAAAAACTACGTTCGTTTATCGTCTTCGTGATAAACCTGTTGTTCTCTTTTCATTGCAGGTCTCACAATTTACATTTTAATTAATTATGTTTTTTTGTCTTAGTGTAGTGTTTTAAATGCAGGCTTCGTATGGCAGGTAACTCATTTATTAAGCGAATACTTCCTAAG
>NC_087206.1:75045774-75068906 GCF_015104395.2 Macrobrachium nipponense
ATATTCGAGAAAACACAGTACACATCTTTTTGTGCAAACACACACACACAAAAGTTAGCTGTACAAATCTCCACTTCTGAACAGTGTTAGTGTATGACATGGAAACTGTTATAGCAAACGGCATAACTACAATTTTCGATTGGCCCAAGTCTTATTTTGTTAAAATGTTTATTTCTTCATTTCAAGTTTTGTTTCAAACAATAATACTGAGACTCATTCACCGAGAGTCTTGTAACTTCTCGTCCAAAACATTTTTTCAAAATTTATTAATTTCAAGTCTTGTTTCAAACAAGAATACTGAGCCACATTCACCGAGTCTTATAACTTATCGTCCAAGACATTTTTAAAAACATTTAACTCATTTACCGAGAGTTATAATTTATCGTCCAAGACACTGAATGGCATTAAGCGTGTAAAAGAAGGCTCGTAACTGGTTTGTGTTGGATATTAAATGATTGAGCAAACATCACAGTTGTGACTACAATTATTCGACATTCGTAAAAATATTAAATCGCGTTGGCTACATCATAACAAGTCATTCCTATGCTAATGAAGCAATCAGTGCTGATAAACAAATGTCAGACTCTGAATCCTAACTCATTAATAGTTAAATAAAATCCTAACTCATTAATAGTTAAATAATACTAAATGAAATTCCTATCGTTATCGACATTATGTTGACCTTTAAACAGCTCCAGAGTTGACGGGAAGTTTATTGTTTAGAACAAACATGGAAACATGGAGACAGCGTTGCAGGTGGACTTTTTAGTCAAAATGCGAGGCCCACTGCCAGTAACTGTGGTTGATGACAGCAAGGGCATGTGGTCGTAAAAACCTTTTTGCCAAATACTAAATCATGCCTGATGTTGTAAGGAAAGGCGCATCTGGGAACCGACACCTTAGTGTAGGGATAACAGTGGGGAATAAGAACAAACATGGAGACAGAATATTTTGTCTCTAATTATTCGCTTAACAAGAAGTGAGAAATATTTCCTTTTTATCTGATGACCCGTATAATAATCATTTCGCTAAATTAAAATCATTCTTTTCATAATTGCAGCCACTCAGTGAAGTAAGTTTTCAATTTTGGAAATTGCTGAATTTTCTTTCCGTTGAAAAAACCTAATTTGGGGCAGTAACAGTAATTTGTGTCAATTTTGTCAAAATATCATTTAGGGAAGTTACCGTACAGCTCAGTTAGTTATGAAAACTAGATGTGTGGGTGGGGTGGGGTGGGGCGGGGGGGGGGGGGGGGGGGTGTTGTGAAATTGGGATATGAATTAACATATATCAAAAACAGCAACATCGTGGTCGCAGTCATTATCATATGAATATTTTTTTTCCCAATCTTAAATACCCGCCAAACTCCTCAGAATAAAATATCTCATTTTTGCAATTTCTTGGTTTGTTCGCGTATCGGCCAGGGAAGAGTTTGTTTGTTTGTATAGTGCTTTTACGTTGCATGGAACCAGAGGGTATTCAGCAACGGGACCAACGGCTTTACGTGACTTCTGAACCACGTCGAGAGTGAACTTCTATCAACAGAAATACATAATCTTTAACCCCTCAATGGAATGCCCGAGAATCGAACTCGCGGTGGCAGGCAAAGACCAGACCAACCACGCCACTGAGGCGCTGTCAGGGAAGAACGTCAGGCTGCCAATACTATAGGAATTTGTTCCAGAACACTGACGACATACCCAGTCTTAATATCCCAGAACACTGCATCCATTTCCCCCACCGTACCTCGTAAAATTTATTCTTCTTGAGCGGAAAAGCAGGAAGGCAACGAGATATAAATATTTCAACAGAACTTCTACCTAATACGAGGATAATGAGAAAAACGTCCTAACCATGAATTCCGCGAGAAGCTTTTCATTTTCATGCACTTGCATCTTGCTACTGAACAACAAGGATAAATGTCATTAGTTCTGCTTTTGTGGGGTTATCAGTTTGTATTATCTTAGCTCCTAATTTAAGGTCATTCATAGTAACTTGATCGTCGAGTTGGTTATATCTGGTACCTTTGCATTACAGTAATGTAGGAAGCAGTACGTTGATCTAAAAAAAAAAAAAAAATGAAGACAGGGATGGAGGAAGAAATTATATTTCAGGACTTACGAACACTCGTTACTGAGAGCATTACGCCACTGCAGCTTCCGGCGAAATTTAGAAAGAAAAAAAAATTAAGGGGGGTGATGTTTCTGCCTTGGAGAAAATAAAAAACTCTCGGTATTTCGAGGTTAAAGTTGGTGTTTTGTGGAAACATCAAGGTTAAAGACTGCTTTAGATGAATGATCTGAATGATTTTATTATGACTGTTTTGTGTCAGTGGTCTCTTTGCTTGGTGATCACGCTTTCTAAGTTAATGACTACTGAGTGAGAGGTGTGGTAGAGCGAGTTCGTAGGAAGAGGAATCTAAACAGGTCTGTAGGAAGCACGTCCTATTTCTTCGCAGCCTGCTACTGCCCCTTTCGTACGTTGCTTGTAGTTGATTAACTAAGGTTAATATATGAAATAAACAAATCATAAGAAGTGTTTGGCAACCGAAAGGGGTTTTGCGGAATAGTAATATGAAAAAACAGGTTTGCATGTGTTT
Source organism: Macrobrachium nipponense (assembly GCF_015104395.2). Taxonomy (NCBI): domain Eukaryota; kingdom Metazoa; phylum Arthropoda; class Malacostraca; order Decapoda; family Palaemonidae; genus Macrobrachium; species Macrobrachium nipponense. Next base: position 75,048,374 of record NC_087206.1, read on the forward strand.
AGTAACTCGGCTGAATGGTCGGACGTTCGACGGCTCTCTCGCCCTAAAATATAAAGCAGAAAGCTTTCTGCTTTATATTTTACTATTGTGGATTTACATTTCTATCTTATTGACTCGTGTGATTATGAGTTTTCTTGGGATTATTATTATAATTATTATTATTATTATTATTATTATTATTATTATTATTATTATTATTATTATTATTATTATTATTAGTTTATAAAAACAATGAAGATTACCCTACAAAGCACAACACAGTGCCATCACCTGTTACGTTGTAATGGATCGGTCCTGTCTGATTTTGTTGCATAAATCATCCCTGCATGTTATTTCCCGCTAATAAATTCGAGTCTTCATAAATCACCCGATGTTATTTTTCATTAGCATTGCCTCTCCCGTCACGATGTAAAATGTTCCTTTCTTCACCCTTCAAGAAAGATGAAATAATAATCTATCACTCATCTTCAATACCGTCTTGACAAAGGTTAGCAGCCAACATGACTCTTTCGGGAACTAAATTCCTCCATATTGAAGTCACGTATTTATGGTCTTCATCTAAGAAGCGGCATTTAATTTATCTTACGAGACAAGAAATTAGTATCTCTCTCTCTCTCTCTCTCTCTCTCTCTCTCTCTCTCTCTCTCTCATTTGCATCTGCGTGCGTGCGCATTTATTAGTAACCACAATTTACTCGTAACTGTCGGTTTTGGGAAATCGAAAAGATACAATAACATGATCCATTTTTCTACGAAATATGTTCCTTTTTGTACAGTCTACACAAATTGCACTCTTGTCAATTATCTCGACAGCAAGAGGAAGGCCATGCATTGCAACAGAAAAAGTAGGCTGATGTTCTCTCAATTTAAGCCAAAAGTTGTCCAATGCTATTGTTGCAACGCCATCTATTTCTGTTGGTTGTTCTGTGGTTTTTGTATACGAAGGCATTATGTGCTCTGATCAATTAATGATTCGTCTCTTGGACTATACTATACAAGTATCTAAAATAGCATACTATTTCTACCAGACGAAAGCCTATCTTTCGGTAATATACTCAGCTATCATTTGTTCGACGATAGTTATAATTTTTTATGAACAGTCTCCTGCCCTTTTGATTCTTTAAGGCAATTTTTCGCTGTATTTGCCGTAGACATCATAATCTGCTTGCATGAAAAAATATACTTTTTTTTTTACAAGGTATTTAAAAAAATTCAATGGCAAATTACAGGTGTTATAAAATATTCTGAAACGACACAAGCTGGCCTGAAAATAACTGTGATTCATTCAGAAATAATCTTATTGTATATGATTGTATAATTGTTACAGGCTCTCATGAGAAGCAACCCAATAATCTTTGCCTGTTTTGACTTTCTTTTTCGATAATTTTTCATATAATTTGTGTTTCATTTCCTCTTTTTTTTTGGAACTATTTCTCCCCATTTTTTTCCTTTCTAATTCTAGAATGTTCTTCGAACTCTAGCTCAAATAAATGTTTTCCTATCTGCGCAAGTGTCAAAGAAACAAATATATTATATCAGTAGGTTTCCGGTTACGATCCGAATTGTCTGCAGTTGAGGGCTCTTCGATTTTGGCGATCTTCGAAATAACCTCCCACTTACACCTGTCTCTGTTTACTATTCATTAACAATTATATCTTTTGCCGGTATCAGCTAAGGATTATATCACGATCAGTGCAAAGATTCGGGTTGTTCTTTGTTTGTATGGTGTTTTTACGTTGCAAGGAACCAGTGGTTATTCAGCAGCGGGACCAACGGCTTTACTTGACGTCCTAACTACGTCGAGAGTGAGCTTCTATCACCAGAAATACGCTTCTCTGACGTCTCACAGGAATGCCCGAGAATAGAACTCGCGGCCAACGAGGTGGCAGGTCAAGACCATACCGATCACACCACCAAGGCGCTTCTAATATCTTCTGGTGTATTTTTTACCCGTGAAAAAAAATATAAAATAGTTATCTTGCTTTCCATTCTACAATCATTCTCCTTGATAACCATATATATAACATAGTATACCTTACACATCGCCACATATATGACATTCCCTGTCATGAGGTTTCTGTGTTTAAAAACCGAATATTTCTGGTTTTATTTTTTTTTCAGGAAGTAATTCTTTTTTTATACTATTTCACATATGTACACATATAAGACGGAAGGTCATATTTTAATTTTCAGCTGATCAGATTAGTTATCTGGCTGTGTTAGTGCATGGTTGCAGTGAAGAAAACATTACATATGACACACAGACACGCAAACATACACACATGCGAACACACACTTTTTCTAAAACAAATATCCACTGCCATGTATACTTCTCATACTATTTGTGTTTCTCTCTCTCTCTCTCTCTCTCTCTCTCTCTCTCTCTCTCTCTCTCTCTCGTGTATTTTTTCATCTTACTAAGTTGATGCTCATCCCATTGACTTTCGTCGTCTTTTATTTTCCCACAGTTCTCCACTTTGCCCTAATGGAAGGCGCTTTCAATAGTAAACTCTACCTTCGACCTCAGAGCTGAATTATGTTTGTTCTATGGAAATGGGAATCCTAGGAATCAGGTTTATCTTCTGACTGTCGATTTGGTTACTGTGTGGTAAGGATTTTGGATTTGAAATTAAAATTGAATATGGGACGAAAGTTTGTTTTTCTCTAATGGAGGAAAGTGGCAAACTACATTATACGGGGTTACTAAGCACCATATAGATGATAACAAGATCCGTTGAGCATTAAATGCTTGTTTCTTCCAATTTATGCTATGGTTCTGCTCCAAAATCTGTTTTTTTTATTACCACTCCCCATAAAGCTTATAAATCCTTGCTAATTATTTAGACGAAGTATCTTTCAGTTTAAGTAAGATGTATGTGTATATTGCTTTTTATTAATATTATCAATGTTTCCTTCTATGATTTACATTTATTATAAAATACTAAAGGTAATTTTATTTTATTAAATGCTTTTAATTAAATTTCATTAAGGAAACAAAAAAAACTCTTGTGAGGACTCTTTCTACTGAATCTGTTTGAAGTTGCAAGGAATTCTTCCAATGGAAATTACTCTTGTTATTTTTTTCACTATTCTAACAAGGTCTGATCCGACCTCCATCTTACTCGGGGCACGTGCTAAAATCTAGTCAAATACAGCGTTGCTTCACCAACGAAAATCAAAATAAATGCGCTTTAATTTATTAGAAATAATTGGTCTGTACTGTTTAACATACACATTATATTATATTTACTTTTTGAATTTTCATTCCAATAACCAAATCATAAATATGCTATCCTAAAATTCCTTTATCTTTAACTCAAGGCGAAACACCCTTTTTCAGACCTTTTTAGGCTTTCCTAGGACCCCACCCCTCAACAACAACAAGAATAACAACAATAACAACAGCAACAAAGTAGTTTGTAGGCTTGCTCCCCGAGTAACTGGAAACCACTGGCGAATGGCAGCTTCGTGAACTGAATATCTTATAGACGTAACTGTATAAAAACAGTAACGGCGGTCAGTGGTTAATGCATATAACAGATGACCCTCGTTCGATTCTTTCCAGACACTTCATTCTTTCCTGTGAATTATTCTTACGTTCTTTAGGATGTTTCAGTACAAATGACTTTTATGGACACTGCTGAAACTAAATGGGAAACAATGCTGCTTCATTTTCTTTAACGAGTTAATAACTCAGACAAGGACAGCTTGTCTCTCTCTCTCTCTCTCTCTCTCTCTCTCTCCCGCGCATGTGAGAGGAGAGAGAGAGAGAGAGAGAGAGCTCTGTTGAACACAAGATGTACAGTTTTCCCCTGTAAAGTTACTTAGCAGCGGGTCATATAGTTAGAAGGCACTCTAATAACGACTCTATTTTGCACAAAAGAACAATATACCCATCTTAGTAAGGCGATATTATCGTTTGATTGTATGGTTTATATGGTGTTTTTACGTTGCATGGAACCAGCGATTATTCAGCAACGGGACAAACGGCTTTACGTGACTACCGAACCACGTCGAGAGTGAACTTCTATCACCAGAAATACACATATCTCAATCATCAATGGATGCCCGAGAATCGAACTCGCGGCCACCGAGGTGGCACGGCAACACCAAGTTGTTGCAATGAATGTAATAATCTTTAGCCTAGATAACCGTCCAATTATCCATTTGGCAGAAGCTTCATCGAATTAAATTCGGTTCCCTCAGATTTGATTTCAAAATAGGAAGGAAGTGTTTTCATGTGAATTTTCTTTAGTTGCTTAAATATCAAGAAAAACAAATTTCAATTGAAGTGAAAATTTTCAAATAAATCCTCTTCTCTCAAACATTATTCCAGAACACGACTAGACTAAGCTGTTGCAATGAACATTTTCGATAGTCGCTGAAATATTAGAAAAAAATAAAATAAAAAATTACCGCATCGCCTGATATTGTAAAAAAGGTAAAACTAACACTCAGTTTATATTATAAAGTTGCTCCAAGCTCTGCTCCGTATGTATCATGGATGTTTTATTGTAACATAATGTCTTTCTAAATTCAATAAAAACCTTAAAATTAAACGCTACAGGGCTGTAAATCCAAAGTCATGGAATTTTTCAAAGAACAAAATCATAATCTGATTAATTAAAGAGATAAGTGAGTACACGATGTCTCCACGGAAGGACTAACAAGTCTTTGAGACATCCTAATCCTTGTAACTCCTTGCAACTTAAATACGACATTTATCGGGTTCTAAAACTCAAATGTAAGTACCATTCATGCCACCTGTACGAGAACACAGCTGTCGGAACCCCTGCTATTATGGTAAATTTACATCTGTTGTAACACCATTATCTGTCTCGTGGGTTTTGTAATATTAAGCATAAGACTTTTAAGACGACAATAGAATAAACTAGAATTTTCATATATCACTATTTAGAGGCACAAAAAATGTGCAGTTGCGTTGGGAATAATGTACTTCAGTCAATTCCAATAAAAAGTTGCAAGCAACAATAACATGGATTTTGTCATCACAAAACAAAGCATATTAAACTTTGCACAAACTATGCAAAAGAGACCTATTACCTACTTTTAATACGTTATAGCATATGTCATTTGGTAGACTAATTCTTACTGCTAAAATTATTTTTTTAATTTCAGGTGTTGCATAAACGTGGATATGAAGCAAAGCCAGCAACCATAACCGCTCCTTACAAAACGAATGTATATTGCTGTCGTTATTCATACGAGGGTAATGCATAACTCCGTGCGTCTAAATTGAGAAGTTGCAGTAGCAGTTTAAAAGTGAAACTGGCGCTGCAGTCGGACTGCCATCGCAAAGGCATCGAAATCAGTCCCAGAGAAGCCAAGAATATAGTATATGGTGTGTTTGCAGGGACAAGGGAACAGCCATTTTGCGGACATTTCGAGAGTATAAAGAAGGGACCACTATAACGATGGGAAAATACGCAATCGAGTTTTAAGTACAGCGTATAAGATACTCTCCGCCACGCCCCGCGAAACACTCAGCCGGCCGTGGTGGCCTGCGTTGTTGCGGTGCCAGATGCATGATCATGCCTAAAGTTAACCTTAAATAATAAAAAAAAAATCTACAGAGGCTAGAGGGCTGCGATTTGGTATGTCTGATGATCGGAGGGTGGATGATCAACATACCAATCTGCAGCTCCAGTGGTTTTTAAGATCTGAGGGCAGACAGAAAAAGTGCAGACGGACAGACAAAACCATCTCTATAGCTTCCTTTTACAGAAAGCTAAAAATAATTCGATGAAATCCTCTTGCAAGAGGAATATTGCACGATCTACTCAGGACTGCACTTGATGTTTTTTTTTTTTCTTTTTTTTTTTTTGGGGGGGGGGGGGTGTCGAAAGCCGCTGGGGATGGAGTTTCCACGATACGGGCAAAGTGACGGACGTTATCGAGCGCTCTTCCAAGGCCCGCCCGTATGACTTTTTCCAAATAGGTTTCGTCAGGCCTCTACTTAAAGATGGTGTTATGACTTGGCAGGCATTAATTAGTTCCACTCTATGTCTTTAAAGTATATTCCATTTATTAGAGAAATACTCCAATTACAATTTGATTTTAAAAAAATGTTTTAGACGCCATTTCATCACCGTTTGAGTGACTTTATAGACAAAACGTAAATAATTGGCAAGTAAACCACTTAAATGGACTTTAAAACATGAAAAAGTATAAATCACAGATTGTCATCACAATCAATTTCAATGATTTTAGAGAATTTTTGAAGGTCACAAAGTCATACACGTAAATCATTTATAACTTTGCTGTTTACGCAAAAGTCTTCAGTTATCAACACATCTGCAGTTTTAAAGAATGGGCCAATCACGCTTTCATTAATTGATAACTATAACTGTAAATGGGTCGTGAAAACATAAACAAGGCGTGATCCGATCTCCAGCTTATGCGGGGCGCGTGCTAAAATCTACAGTCAAATAGAGCGTTGTTTCATCAACGACATTAAAATAAATACGCCATATTTTACTAGAAATAATTTCTCTGTACCGTTTAGCATGAATATAATTTATTTTTACATTGTCATTCTAATAAATAAATCATAAATATCCTATCCTAAAATTCCTGTATTTTTAACTCAACGTGAAACAACTTTTTCAGAACCTTTCAGGCTTTCCTAATCCCCTCACCCCAACAAACAACAACAGCACAATAACAACAACAACAAAGTGGTTTGTATAGGCTTACTTCCCGAGTAAGAGGACAAAATATTAGACGTCACAGCCTGCGCCATTGGGCCATTTCGGACTTATTAAACCCCTGATGATTTACTTATCCCTCGAAAACTTCGCCCTGAGCTGCAGAGAAAGTTCGGAAATCAATTAGGTTGGTGTCAAAAAACACTTAAAAAGTAACAAAGAAAGTTATACAGTAAAAAAAAAACACTATTAAACAGCAACAAGCACAGTTATACAGCAAAAAAAAAACACTGTTAAAAAGGAAGAAACACAGTTATACAGTAAAAAAAGCAGCAACAAACACAGTTATGGAGAAAAAAAACTGTTAAACAGCAACAAAAAAAGTTCTACAGCAACAAACAGTTATAGAGTAAAATAAAACACTGTTATATAGCAACAAACACAGTTATACATTAAAAAAACTACTGTTAAACAGCAACAACCACAGTTATGCAGTAAAACACACTGTTGAAAAGGAAAAAACACAGTTATATAGTAAAAAAGCAATTATATGGCAACAAACACAGTTATACTGTAAAAAAAAAACACTGTTAAACACCAACAAACAGTTATGCAGTAAAAAAAAAAAAAAAAAAAAAAAAAAAAACACTAATACAGTAACAGTGTTTTTTGACACCAATCTCCTTGATTTCCGAACCTTTTCCTTATCTCAGGACGAAGTATTTCGAGGGCTAAGTAAATCATCAGTCAAACGTGTCGTCAACATATGTTGGAAACTAATCGCATACACATCACAAACCTCCTGAGAACGAGTCATAGAAGTTACTGGAGAATGACACAACAGAATGTTGGAGAAATTGTTGAAGCGCTGGATAGGACAGCCCACACATCTTTGACTTGTTGTGATGTTTCTGTGGAAGTTCTGATGTTTATTAATTATTTTATATTTTTGCATGTTTTACTGCATTATGGAAATGCCCTCAAGTATGCTTTTGGGTAGAAGCAACGATACATTATATCCACGCCAGTGTGTGTGTGTGTGTGTGTGTATGAGTCTGCTTCTTCTAAGAGATCGATCCATCCCTTTCTAGTCGTTGCTCCAAAAAGAAGGTTTTAGATTAGAGTGTTTGTTGTTCTGGGAAGTTCTGATGTTTGTTTAATTTATTTTATTTTTGCATGTAATACTGTAATACGCCCTCAAGTATGCTTTTGGATAGAAGAAGGCATAAGCAACGATACATTATATCCACGACAGTGTGTGTGTGTGTGTGTGATTGGGTGTATGAGCCTGTTTCTTCTAAAAGAAGTTAGTGGAGGAGGACCCTGTACAGAATGTTGGAGAAATTGTTAATTGAAGCGCTGGATAGGACAACCCCCAGATCTTTGACCTGTTGTGATGTTTGTGTGGGAAGTTCTGACGTTTATTTATTTATTTCATTTTATATTTTAGCATGTTCTACTGCACTGTGGAAATGCCCTCAAGTATGCTTTTGGATAGAAGATACATTATATTCGCGCCAGTGTGTGTGTGTGAGTGTGTCTGCTGCTTGTAAAGAGATCGATTCATCCCGTCAGTCATTCCCCCGAAAAGAAGGATTTTAGATTAGAGAGACTTTGTTGTATTGGCCTCCCACTCTGCCTCTCTGGCGAGGGAGTTATGGCAGCGGTCGACGGCACTAATGTCTATACACAACCAGACCTTTTCCGTCCATTACCGCCCCATTTTCCGCCACGACTTTTCCCGAACTTAGTGACGATTGTGGTTTATAGGAGCCTCAAAACCCTTCGATGAACCTGTCTGGTGGATATGTTTCATGCTTGTGTAGGTTACTAGGCTTCGCCATATAGTTTTTTGTAAAAATTATTTCATGATTTTAAAGGATATACCAAAAAATGGAGTGCAACTGAAATTATATAACGCTAACTTTTCAGCAAAAAATTAACCATATGTATTATAAGCTCTCTGTCTGTCTGTCTGTCTGTCTGTATGAATCATTTTTCGTTCAAGAAATCTATCCTGATTTAACCTCATAATTTCTTGCTGACGACGTCACTTATACATCATATCAAAACGAGGAAATAAGTTCAGTAAGAAATGGAATATATTTGAGGAATCCCCCATTTTTATATGTCATTATTTCTACAGAAAATTGCTAAGATAATAACGACGGATAGAAATGATGGTATTATGATTTCCAAAGGACAGAGCAGATCAAAAGAAGCTCTTCAAATGATGAAGCCGCCCTTTGATCATAAGAATGACAGAATTGGCGGATTCGGTCAGTTTACCGCTTGAGATTACCAAGGCTTACGATTATAGAAGTCTTAGAATGTATCAGACAGTGATTTACTTCATCGCTTTCTCACGCAACGGCTTCCCCTTACACCACTCAAGAAATAGTGGACGATAATTACCCGTTTCAAAAGCATACTTTCGACGCTTTATATCCCCGTTGATTCATTGTACTAGAGTAGATTCACATCAGCCATGCAATTGATGTCTAGACCAGTCCCTTACGACGCTCTTGATTGGCTATTGAAAAGCCAATGGCAGGTCTGGAAACTCTCAGTCTCTCTCGAGAGTTCACATAGGCAGGATGTATGTTCCACCTATCCTGAGGGATGCATCTCTCAAAAGTATCCCTCAGGAGAGGTGGAACATGCATCCTGCTAATGTGAACTCTCGAGAGAATCAGTCTCTCTCGAGAGTTCACATAGGCAGGATGTACGTTCCACCTCTCCTGAGGGATACTTTTGAAAGACGTATCACTCAGGAGAGGTGGAACATACAGACTGCCAATGTGACCTCTTGAGAGAATCAGTCTCTCTCGAGAGTTCACATAGGCAGGATGTATGTTCCATCTCTCCTGAGGGATACTTTTGAAAGACGTATCCCTCATAAGATTTGGAACATAGATCCTACACATGTGAACTCTCTCAAGAGACTGAGAGTTTCCAGCACTGCCATTGGCTTATCAACAACCAATCAAGAGCGTCATAAGGGACTGGCCTAGACATCTACTATGGTACGCGTCACCCCTACAAACCTGGATTAGACAAGGGCACTGGATTGCCCTGACAGCTGGCCATTTATCTTAGACAGGGGAAGGAGGGTAGAGCACAAATGTTATCCAATAACATTCACAACTGCGAGAGGAAGCGAATACAACGCACTAGAGCTTTTAAATACTACCTCCACCCAGCAACGCGTAAAAATACCCCAAAAACAAATAACGAAATAACACGTTCAGTCCCATCCTTCCTGATCCGCCAATCTCTAGCAATCAATCACGGAGGGGTTGGAGGAGGAATAACTACCGAAGCGCACATAAACCTCCATTATTGACCCTGTAGTGAAATATGGTGGGCGATATTCCCCAAACAGTTATCAGCGCTACTTTTAAACAAAAATGTCGAGATACGCTTTGCCGAATTCATTGGCTGTTAGGACTGAATTATTAGGACCCGGCCAAGCACCTATAGCATAGATCTGCTTGTGTCTTATTCTTGTTTGCTTGTATGGTGTTTCTGCGTTGCAAGGAACCAGTGGTTATTCGACAACGGGACCAACGGCTTTATGTGACTTCCGAACCACGTCGAGAGTGAACTTCTGTCACCAGAAATACACTTCTCTCGACTTCTCAAAGGAATGCACGAGAATCGAACTCGCGGCCACCGAGGTGGCAGGTCAAGACCATACCGATCATGCCACGGAGGCGCTTGTTTTTGATCTGTTCTGTTTGTGAATTGTAGAGGCAATTCAACTCCAATGACAAACACGATTTCTCAAGTCAATACATATTGGCTCTCCTTTGCCAACTTCATAACGACCTAACCGAGAACTTTTGGAAATATTTGGAATTACATGATTTTGCAATGTTTGTTTATGTAATCGTGTCTGCAATGTAAACAGTTCCGTCAGGATCTTGCTACCTCGAAATGGTATTCTTTTGAATAAAAGCAAATCTCAGTTACGAATCTGAGAAGCATCCATTACAGATAGAGTATTATTGTGTTATGATCACGCTAAAAGCAGCCACTACGCGGGTTAGCGTCAAAATGAAATGCTTTGCAAGCAATATCCCGATGTTATCATTTTACGTGCATACATCGGAAATTGGAAAGCCTGCGGTATAAACATGATAAGCCGACTGACCACGGTATCAGATTTAATTCATGCTCTTTACTTCAACTATTAATCAAAGATTTGCACATCCTCTTAATACAGCCTTTCGTTTTCAGACTTATGCTGTATTTTTGCTTACTTGGGGAGTAGCGTTATGACATGACGTTGCTAGCCGTCTGTCATCGTCTCATTTAGCAACATTTAAACAAGATAGAAGGATTGATTATACGTGCGTCGGTGTGCTTGTACATATGCTTGTGAACCCATCTTTTGTTGTGGGCGAATTCTTACATGTGGGCGTATTCGGACTTGTGTCAAACACTTGGAAAATTCAACTAAAGTAAACATTATTAAACATCACATAATTCATGGAAAACCTTAACAAGACCCGGCATTAGAAGAGTCCTGGTGATCTGAAGAGTTTAATGAGGTGATGCACATGAAAATGTATTAACCCGGGATCATCATCATCATTCAGCAGTGGAGGAAATAGTGTTGAGCGCAACAACAGCCTGGAATGATCCCAATGGAAAAAGTGAAATCCAGGAGCAACCCATTAGGTGATTATTGACGTGAGGTAAAACTTTTCTAGAAAAAACATAATGTTTTTTTAATTGGGCAATTTATTTAAGCTGGAATTTTTTCATTTCGTTTTGTAAAGAACGAAGCCATAGAATAACGGTTGATAGGCGGAATATCCGAGACGGACAGAAGCCTTTACAATCCTTTTGCTCGTTTCAGCTATAACTGGAAGATGAATTGAAACAAAACAATAACGGATAAAGTGTTTTTAACATAAGCAAAACTTCATCACCTGTTTATTCTATATAAGGCTTTATATCAAGAAAAAAAAAAACCCATAGATAAACAGTTATTTATGGGAGGTTAACAACTGACTTTATGCCTGTTAAGCAAATAGCCATCGCCAGCTACAACAAACGCCGTTTCCCTCGGTCAAAAGATTTCTTACATTGAAGTTTTGAGTTTATTTTGTTTGACTGCACTGTTGCTATAGATTTGGAATTACACCTCCTCTCTCTCTCTCTCTCTCTCTCTCTCTCTCTCTCTCTCTCTCTCCTGTCTAATTTAAGGATTATCGATATATTACACGCGCTGAACTTTTTCGCAACAGCCCTCGGGTGACCGAAAAAATCTGTTATTCAACGATTTTATTTTATTTTTTTTTCACTTTCCCCACAAAGCTATCGAAGCATCCGTGAACAAATACGCTGCTCCTTCAGGTCCCTTTGAAGTCTTCAAGTTACCTTGTTGACATTTTACCGAACTCTCAAGTTTGGTTAAATGTCAACACATACACACACAGAGAGAGAGAGAGAGAGAGAGAGAGAGAGAGAGAGAGAGACCCAACTTAATTAGTCAAGACATATATCAACAAAATGGGAATCTCTCTCTCTCTCTCTCTCTCTCTCTCTCTCTCTCTCTCTCTCTCTCTCCTAGTGAGAGTGAGTATATTATGTGTAAAGGTTTCCCCAAGAACCGAATTTAAACCTTGACGGCGAAATGATTGTAGGAAGAGCTTACTAAATTAGTCGAGTTTATCAGGACGCGTCTTCTGATAATCCAATCGAAAACCCAGTTGTGCCACTGCACTCGAACTTAATCTAAAAAGACAAAGCGGATGCCAGCGGAAGCATTTACAAAGGACGGCTTCCCTTAATGAGAGAGAGAGTTGGTTTCATTTAGATCCGTTGGTTTCATTTAGATCCGTCGATTCATTGCACGGGATTAAACAAAGAACCATCCATTACATTTAAGCGCCTCAGTGGCGCAATCGGCATGCTCTTGGCCTGCCACCTCGGTAGCCGCGAGTTCGATTCTCGGGCATTGCACTGAGGGGTTAAAGGTCTGTATTTCTGGTGACAGAAGTTCAACACTCTCGACGTGGTTCGGAAGTCACGTTGTAAAGCCGTTGGTCCCGTTGCTGAATAACCACTGGTTCCATGCAACGTAAAAACACCATGCAAACAAATACAAACAAACCATCCATTGCATTATCAATTGCAAGTTCATGTACAATATCACCGTGGAATTTTTTTTGGGGGGGGGATTTGTCAAAAAAAAAAAAAAAAAAAAATAAAAAACGGTAGGGCCTCAGGTGAAAGACAGCGAGGAACCATCCACTCAAGAAAAAAAAAATAGAAATAATAGAAGCTAATCACATGAAGCCATTATAAACTTAGCGACAAATGGAAGGAGACATTCACTAAAATAAACAGTCCTAAGATTCCTGATCTTGACATGATAAATGTTGGACTGACGGACTGATGGTTGAACAATGGAATACAGAACTTCATTTTCGGGAGGGGACGGGTGAAACGATCCTAACAATCAATAGCACAGCTGCAAGAAAGAGGATAGAAACAACGATTATGGCCGAATCATGGATGGGACGAATTGGCCTTGATTTAACCTTACATTTTAAGTTAACAACCAATAAATTACCCACAATACGAAGGCAATTTTTTGATTCGAGAAAATGGTTAAATAAAAGTGAATTGGCCTTCATCTAACCTTCTCTTTTAAGTAAGCCACAACAAGTTACCCTAATTAAGAAGACAATTTTTTTTATAGAGGAAATGATTCACATCACAAATATAAAACTGATTAGGACAGGTTAATCTAAATCTTCGAAATAAAGCTCTTAATGTTATACGAGAAGAATGTTACTGTTTGGCACGTGTGATTTGACCAAGATGTTATTTGATGTCACTACACAAAGGGTAATGCAAAAAAAATATAAATAAATAAAAAAAATCTAAACATCAACATATCTCAACAACGACTAGCTTTGCTGATGTTTCTTATGTTAGCATGGCATATCATGAAACATTTGTCTCTCTTGTTATCTTATTTGATAACCTGAATCTTGGACTAAATCCGTCTTACGGAAATTGGAATAATCATTGCCTTGTCGAATTTCTTCTAATGCACTCGAAATGAGTTACAATACAGCACATAAGGATTACGCAGTAATTCACTGACATCAAGCGGCAACAATATGATGAAATTGCTCGCATACCAGATCTGTTTTGTCTTCTTCTTATATCTTTTTAAATTAACGAAAATATAATATTGTTTCAGTCTGACAGGAAATATTCTCCTCTCATAGCAGAGATCACAGCGGATTGAACTGTAAATCCTTTCAACAAAAATCGTGAATACCACGATTTATCACGGATAGAGAAACGAGTATTTGCTGTTAATACGAACGTTATTGGAAGTAGAATAAATGAAAAGAAAATAACATTTATTTCATCGCTGGCAGGAATACACACACTCAGCAATGACGGAAAAACATTTTACTTCTTAGGATGTAAGCCTGGAAACTACTTTGTTGTTGTTGTTGTTATTTGGGGGTAGGAAAGGTCTATGGAAAGCATGAAATTGTCTGAAAAAGATGTTTCGCGTTGAGTTAAAGGTACAGGAATTTTGGGATAGGATATTAATGATTGATTCATTAGGATGAAATGTAAAAAATATACATTGTACATGTTAAACAGCACAGAAAAATTATTTCCAATACAAAATAACGTATATATTTTAATTTTCGTTGCTGAAACAAGGCTCTATTTGACCATAGACTTTAGCACACGCCCCGAGTAAGCTGGAGGTCGGATCACGCTGTGTTTCTTTTTCAATGCCTTTGAAAAACATGAAACATGTGAAACTGACGACAAGCAACAGTTTCCCTAAAAATAAAATTCGTCTCATGAAAAATTTAAAAGAAAATGTGATCCTTTGGTAAGAGGCAGAAAATTGAACACGTCCATTGATTCTCTCTCTCTCTCTCTCTCTCTCTCTCTCTCTGTTGGTCTGTATGTAAGTCTCTTTCTGCTCCTCATTCACTTGCAACGGTAGTCTTTAATTAATATGATGTTATTCAATCTCTCTCTCTCTCTCTCTCTCTCTCTATATATATATATATATATATATATATATATATATATATATATATATATATATATAGTATATATATACACACACACACACACACACACACACACATATCATATATATATATATATATATATATATATATATTGTGTGTGCTAGTTTTGCATATATGGGAGAAGTTTCATTTCCTGAAATACCTGCTGTACAAACATGGCCAAAACAAGTTCAATATAAAGAAAACGCTTTACACTGCTGCTTCATAAAATGCAAATCATTAAAACACGACCATTTAAAGAGTTAAAAACAGTCCAGAGCGATACGTTCGGAGACCATCTATATGCAAATGTAATACAGTGGAGTAGTGGAGAGCGGAAGCGTGATAAACAGAATCAATTTCAAAATATGACTACAACTATTGCATATTGATTTAAGGGGAGTTAAACATCTATTCAGAGTAAAACTGTACTAATGTGCTATTTTGTGTGTAGCCCCCCCCCCCCCCCCCCCAAACCCCCCCCACAAAAAAAAAAAAAAAAAAAAAAACATAAACTGTTTCACAAATTTCTGGACATAATGCCTCAAGTAAATTATTTTATATTTTTCAGCAGTTAAACAACTATTCAGAGTAAAACTGTACTAATGTGTTATTTTGCGGTAGCCCCCTTCTTCCCCGCCCTTAATAAAAGCCATAACTGTCTCACAAATTTTTGGTCATAATGCATCAAGTAAATTATTTTATATTTTTCATATCATGTGAAACTGGCTTAGGTTTAGGAGCTCGTCCTCAAAGGTTTTTGCCAGTTACATCTTTTTTTACACGGTTTTATCTAACTTGACCTTTATGTCCGTCTGTCTTCTTTGGGTCTAAATAGTTACCCCTGTAAGCTGTACATTGAAGGTTAGATGGGAAACCTAGAAGAATCGATCCAAAATATACATATAATTTTCATCCTCACTATATATATATATATATATATATATATATATATATATATATATATATATATATATATATATATATATATATACATACACACACACACACACACACACACACACATATATAATATATATATATATATATATATATATATATATATATATATATATATATATGTATATATATATATATATATATATATATATATATATATATATATATATTATATATATATATATATATATATATATATATATATATATATATATATATATATACTAAATAGTGGGGTTGATAACCTTATCTCTTGCCAGTTAGAGACATGCTGGATTCCTCGGAGATGCTGTGATGAAAAACAAATAGGAAACATGTCGTGTGCATAATTGAGTTCATTGACTCATTCCAAACACATGAGTTAATCACGGGAAAGTTATCGCGTTTCATGTATGTAGCTTGCATGTATCTGTACATCGGTTAGTGGGTGTGCGTTCGTGATACGAGCCACAGAAAATGACATATAATCTCTAGTACGTGAATTGAATTAACGGAGGAATTGGACGACGAACTGTCAAAGTGGACAGCAGTGATTTCGGTGTAGAAGAGGCATTGAAGGTCCGTCGGAAAAGGTAAAAGTGAAATGACATTCAATTTGGTTCTAGAGAAAGGGAAGTGCGATGTGACAACACATTTTATTGACGAACTTTAATGGATTTCAAGTCACCACGTAGAAAAATGGGATTTCTCTTGACGTGTTTTAAACTTAAGATAAACTATGAATTTTTGGACAGAAAGAGATAAAATGGGGGTACTTGCTTAAATATGATTCTGGGAAGAATATGATAGTTTAACGTTTCCGTATTTTAGTAATTCTTAACTGATTTTATTCTATTTTCATTTTGAGTATTTTCGGAAATAAAAATTTTATTTTTGTAATAGTGGGAGGTTTGAATATGCCTAGAGTTCGATATTTGACTTTCAGCTAGTTTCAGACAGCGACTCTTACAGGGAAGCATGAAAGGTAGATCACACTACCAAGTTAGGAATTTTTTCCATTTGCTTAAACGAGTGTCATTTTGACCTCGTAAGAGTTGGTGGCAGCGGTGGGATTCGAACCCATGCCTCCAAAGAGACTCTGGGTTAAAGCTATGGACTTTATTTCGGTGGACTAACTTCCACCCCTATCAAGGAGTGAAATATAGCTTTAAACCAAAGCGTTTTAATGGGCCTTTTATACTATATATATATATATATATATATATATATATATAATATATATATATATATATTATATATATATATATATATATATATATATATATATATATATATATATATATATATATATATATATAAAGGGTATCCATAAAGTCCCAGTACCATTACAAGCAATAAATACTTGTAATGGAACTGGGTCTTCATGGAGACCCTATATATATATTCACTGAATTACCGCAAAATTACCGAACTTGAATGAAACGGCAACTATCAAAACTGGCTGACAATGTCTGCCATGAAGCTATGAACTTAACAGCATACTTTTTAAGCTGGAAATGTTCCATCAGTCTCCCATTCATAGTCTTATTGGAATCTTCCACCAATTAGTTTGTGACGCAATCAAGAGCCAAGACGACTAATTCGTCACGTAAGAAATGGAAATGTTCCCAGGTGTAATTAATGTTTCGTGAGTTGGGTCGCAACAACATAATTCTCAGAGCCAAAATAAATTTGCTTAGATATTCACACCAAAGTTTAAGGAAACGAAATCTCGATTAACTGTAGAGAGAGAGAGAGAGAGAGAGAGAGAGAGAGAGAGAGAGAGAGAGAGCATAATTCCCTCAGTGACAAAGTGAATTTGCTTGAGATATTCACACGGAAGTTTAAGGAAACGAAATCTCGATGAACTGGAGAGAGAGAGAGAGAGAGAGAGAGAGAAGCCCTCCCAAATTAGCCCACAAAATCCCAGCATTATGGGGACGCATTTCACTGCAAGAGCAAACGCGCTTTACACTTTAATGAGACCTTTCAGAGTGTAGCTTATGTTCTCTGGACATCGTGACTTCTTGTGATTTAATGCAAGACTAATATATATATATATATATATATATATATATATATATATATATATATATATATATATACAGATATATATATATATATATATATATATATATATAATATATATATATATATATATATATATATATATATATATATATATATATATATATATATATATATATATATCTCCTCGGTCAAAAAATATGTTAAACAATCGTTTCTATGTCTTCATATTCGAACTTTTCTGTTCCATGCAAAATAACTCCTAAGAATTCTTGGTTGCTGGAATCTCCTTTGCACCATTTCCCCCTTCCGGAATCCGGACAAAAAGCAGCAGAGCGGCCCTTGTGTGTCCTTGTAATGATGCACAGACGTCTTCTTGATAAGCTTTCTGCTATTCCCCCAGAAGGGCTACGTCCATCAAGCACTGAGAGCTTTTCTCATTTCGTTTATTCAGTTTTTTTTTTTTTTTTTTTTTTTTTTTTTTGGTCACACCGATTGTCGCATGTATGGGTTCTGTCGTGTGCAGTTTGTTTCGTTTTGAAATCCAAATTTTTAAAGGAAGCCCATTTCCCTCTTAAGTTTTTGATGGTAAATTCACGCCAGTATCTACTGTCTGTTTTGAAAACCCAATTTTAAAGGAAGCCTTTCCCTCTTAAGGTTTTGAAGGTAAATTCGCGTCAGCATCTACTATCTGTTTTGAAATCCAAATTTTAAAGGAAACCCATTCCCTTTTAAGGTTTTGAAGGTAAATTCAAGTAAGTATCTACTGTCTGTTTTGAAAACCCTATCTTAAAGGAAGCCCATTCCCTTTTCAGTTTTTGATGGTAAATTCACGTCAGTATCTACAGTTTGTTTTGAAATCCCAATTTTAAAGGAAGATTATTCCCTTTTAAGTTTTTGGTGGTAAATACACGTTCAGTATCTACTGTTTTGAATTCCCAATTTGAAAGGAAGCCCATTTCAATTCTAAGTTTTTGATGTCAAGGTAAATTCAACAGAAATGGTGCCCAGCTCGGCGTATTCAGTAATTTTTTTTTTTTCAAATTTAATTTTGTTATGCTTGATCGTACTTAGGCCATACTTATGATGAAGGGCACGTTCTTTTCAAAAATACCATACCATACGTATCTTCACAAAAATGGCCTCTTTTGTATGTGCAGCGAGAAGGATAATCCGTTCGCTTTTATTATGCAAACCCCTCGGCCAGTCTCTGTGAGGGAGAAGCTGTCTCCTGAATTTCTGAATATTCTTCCACAGTTCCTAAGGTCCATACACCGCCGTATGTGGTCTCATTTGCCTTTTATTGTTGGTTGCAAAACACTGGCTTCAAGGTCTAGGCTGCCATCATCCAAAACGCTCCACTTTTTCTTGTTCACACTCGGTTGATTTCATTATACTTGAGAGGTCTCATGTAAGTTAGAAATAAGTTCCTGAGGTCGTTTCCCTGGCTGACACTATTTTTCCACGAGTATTTATATTATGATTTAAAATTAGTTTAAGGCAAGTATCTTAGAAAAACAATGTTACTGACGCTATTTTTCTAAATATATAATCGGATTTATTGCGTATTGCAGGATTGTTAAAACTTAAATTAGTTCAAGGCAAGTATCTTAGAAAAATAATGTCATTAAAAAATTTTCAATCCTTTAGAAAAACTTCTCGTTAATTCGAAAAAGACGTCCAAATTAGGAGCAGATATGAAAGCTTCATTTATTGAACTCTCTCTCTCTCTCTCTCTCTCTCTCTCTCTCTCTCTCTCTCTCTCTCTCTCTTTAAAGTTTGCACGAAATAGCAGAACAGAACCTTTTTCATGTTTTCGTGGATCATATTTCA
Organism: Macrobrachium nipponense; assembly: GCF_015104395.2. NCBI lineage: Eukaryota > Metazoa > Arthropoda > Malacostraca > Decapoda > Palaemonidae > Macrobrachium > Macrobrachium nipponense. The sequence continues at coordinate 75,067,916 of NC_087206.1, forward strand.
TCTTGTTTACGTGTTTACAGCAGCTTATCCAGACAGAAGGAAACCGTTCCTGCCTTATTGTTTTCTGCCTATATGAAAGATACAAGGGACCCTTCGAAATAAAAATATGACACATTATAAAGTCTGATGCATGCGTATACAATATTGCCTACAAAAAACAGGTGGAATGAGGCATAACTGGTTTCTGAAAGGACGACAATGACGCTTGTTTACCCTCAGTTTGACGAACCCTCACTTATGAATTTAGCAGCCCCCCCTCACCCCCAGCCCCACCACACCCCCACCTCTTTTCAACTGACAGAAACCTCGACCGTATACCTCATTTCAGAACTGCAGCCAGGTTTTTTTGCAGGCAATATTTTATACTAACTTCAGACTACATTTTCACTGTCATTATGAAGATACTGTAAACATGAAATGAATGTGTTTTAGTCCCAAGTCCTAAATTATTTAGTCAGTCTTTCTCTTGACCTCCCCAGATGCTTAAATGTTGATGCTGCGACGAAAGGCCTATGAGTGAGATATTAAAATCATAGTCTGTTAAAGGTCAGTACATCAGTGTGAGAGAGAGAGAGAGAGAGAGAGAGAGAGAGAGAGAGAGAGAGAGAGAGAGAGAGAGAGAGAGCATAATTTCCTCAGTCCCAAAGTGAATTTGCTTGAGATATTCACACCAAAGTTAAGGAGATGAAATCTCGATGAATTGAAGAGAGAGAGAGAGAGAGAGAGAGAGAGAGAGAGAGAGAGAGAGAGGAGAGATGCTGTGATGTCTTTTATAGTCTGTACATATCTGATTTTGAACCCATTGGCATATTTGATGATAACAGTAAATGAGGGTCAATTTTTTTTATTCCTATATGGATATATGATTAAGAACACCGACACAAGTATTAAGGACAATAACTCGTAAATGGAAGACCATAATTTGCTAACATTTTCTTGAAGACAATACGTGAAAATTAGATTGGCCGATAAACTAAATCACGAGACAGTA
>NC_087206.1:75069406-75089369 GCF_015104395.2 Macrobrachium nipponense
ACACACACGCACAGAGAGAGAGAGAGAGAGAGAGAATGGTAAGCAAGTGGCAGGGAGTGGGGGTAGGGGGTGGGAATGTTGTGTCTAAACGGAGGGTGGTTGTATAAGAAAGACATTAGCTAGTTTATTTTCACCTTCACCTATACCAAATAGTTTGGTATAGGTAAAGGTGACCCGAATATCCCGAAAGGTTTCTTAAGGATGGTTTAGAGTATTTTCGCTATAACTCTCCATCTGATACGCGAAGTATACGATTATTGATTACAATAAAAGACTACACAGGAAGTCGAATATTCCCCGAGAAACCGTCGATGGTGCGACGCTCGTCTTTTTCTTGGCCATTACGAAATGTCTTCACGAGGTTTGTTTCCGTAGTTCCCCTTACGCCGTCCCTCATGCCCACTGTTTGAGCCCTCTTTTGTCAGTTATCCCCGTGGAATATTCCTTCCCTATTCCCGTCCAGTTACCAGAGCAATAGCGGAAAGAAACCTTCATATCTGGTGTTTGCACTAGACTGAAAAAGACTCGAAACAGAGACTCTGGCTAAACACTTTTCCCAATATTCGAACTTTTCCCTTCGACTCTTGGCTGCGATGACGAATCCCCACAAAAGTCAATGAAGTGTCTCGGACAATATAGTCATTTGAAAGAAGTGTAGGAGTTCTCTGCCTAAGCAAAGCTATCACAAAATAACTCTCTCTCTCTCTCTCTCTCTCTCTCTCTCTCTTTTCTGGCGTTTAGGTCTACCTGATCCGTGTTCTCTCAGTTCAATTTCGCTGAGGACAAGATTCCCGAGTAGTTAAAATAATAATGATACCCGCTGCGCGAGAGAATTACCGGACAGTACAACTATATATAATCGAAAACTCATTTTCGCTTACTCGGGGAGTAAGCCTACAAACTACTTTGTTCTTCTTCTTTGTTCTAGGGGTAGGAAAGGTCTATGGAGGAGACTAAAAGGGTCTGATAAAGGTTTTTCGCGTTGAGTTAAAGATACAGGAATTTTAGGATAGGATATCTATGATTTATTTATCAAAATAAAAATGTAAAAAAAGAATACTGTGCGTGTTAAACAGTACATAAAAGTTATTTTTAAAAAAGATATAACACATTTATTTTAATTTTCGTTGGTGAAACAAGAACCTATTTGACCGTAGATTTTAGTAAGGTTTAATTTACGTCAAGTTAAGAATATAATGTTTATAATTTACGTATGAGGGGAAAATCTTGCATGCATCCCGAGTAAGCTGGAGGTCGGATCATTCAATTGAGAGAGAGAGAGAGAGAGAGCATAATTTCTTCAGCGCCAAAGTGAATTTGCTTGAGATATTTAAACCAAAGTTAAAGGAAACGAAATCTCGATGAATTGGGGAGAGAGAGAGAGAGAGAGAGAGAGAGAGAGAGAGAGAGAGAGAGAGAGAGAGAGCATAATTTCCTGTGTCAAAGTGAATTTGCTTGAGATATTCACACCAAAGTTAGAGGAAACGAAATTTCGATGAATTGGAGAGAGAGAGAGAGAGAGAGAGAGAGAGAGAGAGAGAGAGAAAGCACAATACTGTTGATTATCCAGTACAACTATATGCAGAAAAAGTGATTTTTCATAATTTTCCCCCTAAGACACCTATGCAAGAATTTCAGACGATATCTTTCAAGTGGATGCTTGGTTAGCATTATTGAGTTTCGTTATTATGATTTGACTTATATAGATTTTTGGCATAATACCAAGAACTGGGGCAACTAAGGTCATTCAGCGCTGAAACGGAAATTGACAGTAAAAGATTCGAAAAGGGGTAACAGGAGGAAAACCTCAAAGCAGATGCACTTTGAAACAATTGTTAGGAGAGGGTGGAAAGTAAGATGCAGAAAGAAAATATGAAAGGGGGAACAGTAAAAGGAATCAAAGTAGTTGCAGCTAGGGGTCGGAGGGACACTGCAAAGAACCTTAAGTAATGCCTACATTGCAGTGAATGAGGTGCACTGACGGCACTTATTTCTCATTAGCAAACGCAATGGATTTGTGAAAAGGGGTTGGAATATATATATATATATATATATATATATATATATATATATATATATATATATATATATATATGTATGTATATATATATATATATATATATATATATATATATATATATATATATATATATATATATATATATATATATATATATATGATATATATATATATATGTATATATATGCATATATATATATATATATATATATATATATATATATATATATATATATATATATGTATATATATATATAATATATATATATATATATAATATATATATATATATATATATATATATATATATATATATATATATATATATATATATATATATATTATATATATATATATAATATATATATACTATATATATATATATATATATATATATATATATATATATATATATATATATATACATATAAATATATATATATATATATATATAAATATATATATATATATATAAATATATATATATATACATATATATATATATATATATATATATATATATATATATATATATATATATATAGTGCGGCTCGATTGCTATGCCATTTCAAAGGCGTGACCAGATGTGTGTGTGGGTTTGTGCATGTAATGTATGGGCCCAACAGCCCGAGATCCTAGAGAAAGGTGACACTCTCTTTTTGTCAGTGTTAAGACACAGAACGGTTTTGGAGGTCTTGAGGACACGCCCATCGTAATAGGTACGGTAACTTAAAAGACTTAGTAAAGTTGCCCTTTGAAAAGAGAGAGAAGTGTAGTGTGTACACACTTATTTAGTAATTCTTTATATGTTGGGGAATATAACAAATATGTCTCTTTATTTCAGATGGGTTCATGGCATTATACAAGAGAATGGGATTCTCTAAAAGACTTGACCATTTAAATGTAAAAGCAAATAGATTGTGAGTTTTAGGGGTGATTACTTAATCTAATTCAGGAGAGTAGAATGACAGTTTATGGTTCTTTAAGGGTCAGACTTAGTTCTTTAAATTACGTCATTTTTAATCACTTTGTTCCATATTATGTTTGGCTAGTTTGGGAAATAAAAAGTATATTTTTTGTATCTATGAGGATTCATTAGCCCAGGTTATATCTTAGCTTGATACTGTTTGCAGAGAGAGAGCCAGCAACTAAAGGTAAGAGGGTTGCCTACTTGTTCCAGTTTAATCTAAACTAGTGCCGTATGGTCGAATATGCTCGGCAACATACATATATATATATATATATATATATATATATATATATATATATATATATATATATATATATATATATATTATTATATATATAAATATATATAATTTGGGTTTCTCGCAATCCCCCATATGAAGCCGCAATTCATTAAATCTGACGTCACGACCAGTTCAGATCTGCATTTCATTCATTCCACCGATCTGAAAAGGTCGTTGAACCGATTAAGGATTTACTGCCAGCCATGAGCATACCGTCAACAGCTCCCAGCAGTCAAACTTTGCCTAAAGTAAACAATTGATTGGAAAATTTGCCTGTGGACAAACGATACCGATCTCTCAATTTTAAGCGTGTGGTTTGATCATCAACACAAGAGGCTACTATCAATTTTTGCGAGCTGTGCTATTGGCATTTGTATTAAAAAAACAATAAACTCCCCTTGATTTATGTACCGATTGAATGATGAGATTATTACCGTATTATTTCACTACCTTACTGAGTAATCGTATTATTTCACCCCTTACGGTTTTCCATAAAAAAAAAATCGAAGAAAGGGTGAAAGAAAGGACTAAAGGGTCTATATGCAAGAATAAGTTAATTTTCAGAATTTATCTAAATATATGAGCATCAGTGTCTAAAGTCAATTGCGCGCCATGAGAGACTAACTGAATTTTTGTCAAATTCAACTTGTTTTTTTTTTTTTTTTTTTTTTTTTTTTGAAGTTAAAAGGTTCTGAAATTGAAATGGAATTACAAATGGCATCTGAATCGTTAAACAAACCTAAAAGTTTACTTATCTCAGGATCGTCTGACTGTTGCATTGAATTCAGCTAAAAAAATTCAGAGGTAAAAAAACACAGATAAAAGTCACAGGAAAAAAAAGTCACATTAATATTTCCTAATATTTCCTAGATAGTGACTCCCCCAAGGGTTTTTAACCCGGTATGCATCCACCTTACTTAATAGAAGCCCGCTGGTGATTCCCGTAAAAACATAAACAAACGACCCCCAAGAAATATCAGTCCTAGTGTCTGAACATCAGAGCTTCACATCACATCACTGCCATCAACATCGTCTCCTCCAGTCCTTTGTGACACAAATGGCCCCTATGGTATTCCACAATTCAAATATTTTCTGCTTTGCCTTCCACTGATCTCCACTGATTGTATCTCCAGCCTCCTGTTTCATAGATCCCACACAGTTGGTCTGTGCCTTTCGAATCGTTTGAATAATTTCGTAATAAATGGAAAAACGTCACCATCTGTTCGTTCAAATACCAGATTTAGACCAGTTATTGTTTGTTTGCATGGTGTTTTTACGTTGCATGGAACCAGTGGTTATTCAGCGACGGGACCGCCGGCTTTACGTGACTTCCGAACCACGTCCAGAGTAAACGTCTATCCATTTACACCAGTAAAGATAACCTTCACTGCTGTTCATTAATGTGAACAAATATTATTGTAACAGGCTATAGAACCTGACTAAAATTTGACTAAAATGTACTTCCCTATTTCAAGGTAGCCGGTGAATATATACCTTCTAAAAGGTTGTTTATTTTTTTGTAGCCTAAATCCATCATCTGATCTCACTTCATCCACTATCGATTTTTATTTTTTTTTATTTTTACAAAAGGCTTTGCTTTGCTAACGTTGATTTCCTCCCGCCTTTTCCTCACTGTTTCTCTACCGTCTTCCGAGAAGGTAAAGACGAGAGCTGGAACTTCTCCTTTCAACCAACGTCTGAATCAGGAGTTCTTCTCTTAAGAAAACATTTTTCTTTGGAATGAGTTTCTCCCCTAAACCCTTTTCAAGCTCTGTTTTCACTAGAAATAGCTAAGACTCGCGTCTCCTAATACTTCTCCCTGTTGCATTAAAAATCAGAAAAATTTGAAGGATAAAAATGAAGATAATAAAAAGTTAAAATGAAAATAATAAAAAAATTTCCTTTTCGAATTCAGCTTTTGTATACTTAATAGAATCGATACTGACTCATCTCCATCATGTAGAGAACCCCAATTCGACAATTGTTCCTCCTGTTCAGCGAGAGAACAGAAAATGAAAAGAAATATATATGTGATGGCTTCAGTTGATAGACGTCTGACTGTCCAACTATCATCTCAGGTCTCGTGAATCAGCGGCAGCTCGGATGTATAAATTCCCGAGATGTATACTATTGTAGTAAATTCACGTCAACCGTGCATTTGATGTCTAGACCAGTCCCTTTCGGCGCTCCTGATTGGTTGTTGATAAGCCAGTCACAGGGCTGGAAACTCTCAGTCTCTCTCTCGAGTTCACATAGGCAGGATGTATGTTCCACATCTCCTGGGGGATACTTTTGAAAGACGTAGCCCTCAGGAGAGGTGGAACATGGATCCGACCCATGTGAACTCTCTAGAGAGACTGAGAGTTTCCAACCCTGTGATTGGCTTATCAGCAGCCAATCAGGAGCGTCATAAAGGACTGCCCTGGACATCAAATGCACGGTTGATGTGAATCTACTCTACTATTGCGCAAACCACGGTTTTTTTTTTATTTACCTAGGTTAGGTTAGGTTAGTTCAAAGACTCTTCCAACAACTAATTTGGGTATGGGAAACAAAACGAGACTATTTTCAAAAAGATTCTATGGTTAGTTTTCAAGATATGGTGTCCCATTTCTTTTTTGTGTTTTTTTTTTGTTTTTGTTTTCCAGCAGCCTATTTTTTTGGTTTGTAGATAGGTTAGGTTAGGTTAGTTCAAAGTCTTTTCTAACAAATAATTTGGGTATGGGAAATATAACGAGATTATTTTCAAGAAGATTCTATGGATAGTTTTTAAGATATGGCATCTTTTTTTTTCGTTTTAGGGATAGTCCGGGTACTCGGTTGCAGTTCAGAAATAAGCCTCCCGGATCACAGACTAATCAAGTGACCACTGGATTCTCGGACTGAATGAGCAGAGGTGTGACTGGGTTTCCCAGAAAGATGCTGATATATGCATCAAATTAGATAATGATGAGAGAGAGAGAGAGAGAGAGAGAGAGAGAGACCCAACTTAATTAGTAAAGACATATAACAACACAATGGGAAACCATCGCCGAGGTAAACCTGAGTCCACCATGACGGTACACCTGATAAGATTCTCTCTCTCTCTCTCTCTCTCTCTCTCTCTCTCTTTCTAGTGAGTGTATTATGTGAAAAGGTTTCCCCAAGGACCGAATTTAAACTTTGGAAGGTATAGATAGTTACAAGTATTCTGGAAAATATAAATTTTCTCCTTCCAGGAACTTTGACGGCGGAATGATTGTGGGAAGAGCTTACTAAATTAGTTGAGTTTATCAGGACGCGTTTTCTGATATTCCAATCGAAAGCCCAGGAGTGCCGCTGCACTCGATGTTAATCTATAAAGACAAAGCGGATGTCAGCGGAAGCATTTACAAAGGACGGCTTCCCTTCATCAGAGAGAGTTGGTTTCATTTAGATCCGGCGATTCTTTGCACGGGATTAAACAAAGAACCATCCATTGCATTTAAGCGCCTCAGTGGCGCGATCGGTATGGTCTTGGCCTGCCACCTCAGTGGCCGCGAGTTTGGTTCTCGGGCATTCCACTGAGGGGTTAGAGATGTGTATTTCTGGTGATGGAAGTTCAACACTCTCGACGTGGTTCGGAAGTCATGTTGTAAAGCCGTTGGTCCCGTTGCTGAATAACCACCGGTTCCATGCAACGTAAAAACACCATACAAACAAACCATCCATTGCATTAGCAGTTGCAAGTTCATGAACAATATCACTAGGGAAGGTTTTTTTTTGGATTTGTCAAAAAAAAAAAAAAAAAACAACGGTAGGGCTCAGGTAAAAGACAGCGTGAGACCATCCACTCAAAAAAAAAAAACAAAAAACAAGAAATAAGGGAAGCTAATCACATGAGGCCATTATAAACTTAGCGACAAATGGAAGGAGACACTTACCAAAATAAACAGTCCCAAGATTCCTGATCTTGACATGATAAATGTTGGACTGACGGACTGATGGTTGAACAATGGGATACAGAACTTCATCTTCAGGAGGGGACGGGTGAGACGATTCTAACAATCAATAGCACAGCTGCGAAGAAAGAGGAGAGAAACAATAATTGTGGCCGAATCATGGATGGGACGAACTGGCCTTGATTTAACCCTATATGTTAAGTAAGCCACAACAAATTACCCTGATTATGAAGGCAGTTATTTTTGATAGAGGAAATGATTAACATCACAAATATAAAAAAAATTAGGACAGGTTAATCTAAATGTTATACGAAAAGAATGTTACTCTTTGGCGCGTGTAATTTGACCAAGATGTTACTTGATGTTACCACACAAAGGGTAATGCAAAAAAAAAAAAAAAAAAAAATCTAAATATCAGCATATATCAAGATAGACTAGCTTTGCTGATGTTTCCTATGTAACCATATTATGAAAAATCTGTCTCTCTTGTTATTTTTTTTAATTTGATAACCTGCATCTTGGGCTAATCAATCTTACGGAAATTGGAATGAGCATTGCCTTGTCGATTTTCTTCTCGATGCACTCAGCACAAAAGGATTACGAAGTAATTCACAGACATCAAGCGGCAGCAATATGATGAAATTGCTTGCATGACAGATCTGTTTTGTCTTCTTCTTATACTTTTTTTAAAGTAATGAAAATATAATATTGTTTCAGTCTGATAGGAAATATTCTCCTCTCATAGCAGAGATCACAGCGGATTGAACTGCAAAGTTCTTCCACAAAAACCGCGAATACCACGATTTATCACGGACATAGAAACAATTATTTACTGTTAATACGAACGTTATTGTAAATAGAATAAATGAGAAGAAAATAACATTTAATTCATCGCTGGCAGGAATACACACACTCAGCGATGACGGAAAAACATTTCGCTTCTTCGGGGAGTAAGCTTTCAAACTACTTTGTTGCTGTTGTTGTTATTGGGGGTAGGAAAGGTCTAAGGAAAAAGCATAGATGTCTGAAAAAGGTGTTTCGCGTTGAGTTAAAGATACAGGAATTGTAGGATAGGCTATTTATAATTTATGCATCAGACTTAAAATGTAAAAATGAATAATGTGTATGTTAAACAGCACAGAAAAAATTATTTCTAATAAAAAATAGCGTGTGTATTTTAATTTTCGTTGGTGAAACAAGGCTCTATATTTGACCATAGACTTTAGCGCACGCCCCGAGTAAGCTGGAGGTCGGATCACGCCGTATTTCTTTTTCAATGCCTCTGAAAAACATGAAACATGTGAAACTGACGACAAACAACAGTTTCCCTAAAAATAAAATTCCGTCTCTTGAAAAATTTGAAAGAAAATGTGATTCTTTGGTCAGAGGCAGAAAATTGAATACTAGACTTCACACACCTTGACTCTCTCTCTCTCTCTCTCTCTCTCTCTCTCTCTCTCTCTCTCTGTATGTATATCTCTTTCTGCTCCTATTCACTTGCAACGGCAGTTTTTAAATATGAAACTATTTAATCTCTCTCTCTCTCTCTCTCTCTCTCTCTCTCTGTATGTATGTCTCTTTCTGCTCCTATTCACTTGCAACGGCAGTCTTTAAATATGAAGCTATTTAATCTCTCTCTCTCTCTCTCTCTCTCTCTCTCTCTCTCTCTCTCTCTCATATATATACTATATATATATATTATATATAATATTATATATATATATATATATATATATATATTATAATATATACACATATAGACATAGTGTGCTAGTTTGCATATTTGGGAAAAGTTCCATTTCCTGAAATACCTGCTGTACAACTATGGCGAAAACAAGATTAATATAAAGAAAACGCTTTACACTGCTGCTGCATAAAATGCAAATCATTAAAACAGGACGCTTTACACTGCTGCTGCATAAAATGCAAATCCTTAAAACAGGACCATTTAAAGAGTTAAAAACAGTCCAGAGCGATACGTTCGGAGACCATCTATATGCAAATGTAATACAGTGGAGTAATGAAGGCGTGCGGAAGAAGTGATAAACAGAATCGATTTCAAAATATGACTACAACTATTGCATATTGATTTAAGGGGAATTAAACAGCTATTCAGAGTAAAACTGTTCGAATGTGTTATTTTGTGTGTAGCCCCTCTCCCGCCCCCTCCCCATCCCCCCAAAAAACCCATAAATGTCTCACAAATTTTTGGTCATAATGCCCCGAGTAAATTATTTTATATTTTTCAGGAGTTAAACAACTATTCAGAGTAAAATTGTACTAATGTGTTATTTTGTGCGCAGGCCCCCTCCCCCCAACTCCGCCCCCCCCCCAAAAAAAACATAATTGTCTCACAAATTTTCGGTCATATTGCCTCAGGTAAATTACCTTATATTTTTCTTGTTCCCTATCATGTATAGTTAAGGAAAGATTACAGCAGTTGATTTCATATCATGTGAAACTGGCTTAAGTTTGGGAGCTCGTCCTCAAAGGTTTTTGCCGGTTACATCTTTTTTTACACGCTTTTATCTAACTTGACTATAGTGTCCGTCTGTCTTGTTTGGGTCTAAATTTGCAACTAAATTTTCGACCTGTTCCATTCGTCCGATGGGCTTGAATTTTTGCATGGTTACTCAATACCGGTGACAGTACAACCTTACATGATCAGTAAGTCAGCAGTGACCTCTAGTGACCCTGCAGTGACCACTCCCAGTATCTCACGATTTGTATGGAGTGAATAACTCTTGGGAATTTTCATACCTTCTTTAACCTGGTAGAATAAGTTAATAACTCTATGGATTTTGCATACATTCTTTGGCTTGACAGGATATCGTGTTCATTTTCGTTAGCTACAGTCATAGATTCGTTACAATTTCTGTCAAAAAATTTAAAATAAAAATAATATGAACACATTGTTTAAACACTTTTTTTTTTTTTTTGGGGGGGGGGGGGGGGGGGGGGGGGGTGTCTGCAACTGTTGCTCATATCACGGATTTGTTAAATATTTCTCAGTGGGAAATAAGTCATTTGAGTAGTAATTGGTGTTCTGTTATTTACTTAGATTTTCCGTCAATCCTGTGTTTTCCCTTAATTGGGGAGTAAGCCTACAAACTACTTTGTTGCCGTTGTTGTTGTTGTTGTTCTTGTTGGGGGTAGGAAAGGTCTATGGGAAAAGCCAGCCCAAAAAGATCTGAAAAGGATGTTTCGCATCGAGTTAAAGATACAGGAATTTTAGGATACAATATTTATGATTTATTCATATGAATGAAAATGTAAAAAATAACTAATTAGCACTTTAAACAGTACAGAAAAATCAATTCTAATAAAATATAGCGTATCTATCTTATTTTTCGTTTGTGAAACAGCGCTATATTTGACCGTAGATTTCAGCACGCGCGTCGAGTAGGCTGGAGGTCGGATCACTTCTTGTCAAACTGGAGATGAATGAAATGACCCCAGTAGGCATTACCTTGAAAACAGAGGGAGTTCTTCGAAAGGATCTAACATCAATGAGCAAAATTAATGAATTTTCATACAGAGATGCCAAAGATGCCTGATCAGGTATCCGTTTGGTTTGGGGAAGACTAAGTAAATATGCCAATCTGACCTATGCTGCAATTAAACGTATTTATCCCTCGACCTTATAATTCGTTTTTGGGAAGAAGCAGGCGAGGGTACTTCGATGAAAACTGTTATATTAGCCATATAAAAAGAAAAGGGTTTAGTTTTCTATTTTGTCACGTTGCCAGCAATTTACCAAACGTGGAAATGACCAGGTAAATAGTTACACTCTAAGTTGTACATTGCAGGTTAGATAGGATACCTTGAAGAATCGATCCAAAATATACATATAATTTTCTTCTGCACTTACATATATACATATATATATATATATATATATATATATATATATATATATATATATATATATATATATATTTATATATATATATATATATATATATATATATATATATATATATTATATATGTATATATCTTAAAGGCACCAACAATAATTGGGTTGTTAGCATATATACATATATATATATATATATATATATATATATATATATATATACTATATATAAATATATATATATGTATATATCTTAAAGGTACCCACATATGTATACATATGTTAGTACAAACACCAACAATATTGGTTGTTACATTAGCTCTTGCTGGTTAGAGACAGATGCAAAACGCTGGATTACTCAAAGCTGAAATGAAAAAAAACCACAGGACAGCTTATTATATATATTATATATATATTAATATATATATATATATACATATATATATATATGTATATTAAATAGTGGGGTTGATAACCTTACCTCTTGCCAGGTAGAGACAAGCAAAACACTGGATTCCTAGGAGAGGCTAAGCTGAAAAACAAACAGGAAACATGTCGTGTTCATAATTGAGTTCATTGACGCATTCCAAAGACATGAGTTAATCACTGGAAAGTTATTGAGTTTCATGTATGTAGCATGCGTGTATCTGTACATCGGTTCGTGGGTGTGCGTTCGTGATACGAGCCACAAAAAAGGACATATAATCTCTAGTACGTGAATTAACGGAGGAATGAGACGACCAACTGTCAAAGTGGACAGTAGTGATTTCTGGGTAGAGAAGGCACTGAAGGTCCGTCGGAAAAGGTAAAAGTGAAATGACATTCTATTTGGTTCTAGAGAAAGGGAAGTGCGATGTGACAACACAATTTATTGACGAACTTTAATGTTTAATTGTCTGATAATTATATTCTCATTTTTAGATAGATTCGAAGTCACCATGTAGAAAAATGGGATTTCTCTAGACGTGTTTTTAACTTACGATAGACTATGAATTTTTGGACAGAAAAGAGATAAAAGGGGGGTACTTAATTAAATATGATTTTGGGAAGAATATGATAGTTTACGTTCCCGTTTTTTAGTTACTCTTAACCCATTTTATTCCATTATCATGTTAGCTATTTTGGGAAATAAAAAGTATATTTTTATAATAGTGGGAGTTGAATATGCATAGAGTTTGATATTTGACTTTCAGCTAGTTTCAGACAGCGACTCTTACAGTGAAGCACGAAAGGTAGGTCACATTACCAGTTAGGAATTTTTTCCATTTGTTGGTGGCAGCGGTGGGATTCGAACCAATGCCTCCGAAGATACTCTGGGTTAAAGCTATAGACTATATTTCGGTGGAATAACTTCCACCCCCTATCAAGGAGTGAAATATGGCTTTAAACTAAAGCGTTTTAATGTGCCTGTTATACTTTATATATATATATATATATATATATAATATAGATATATATATATATATATATATATATATATATATATATATATATATATTATATATATATGTAAAACTGAATCACAAAGGGTGTCCATAAAGTCCCAGTACCATTACAAGCAATAAATACCTGTAATGGTACTGGGTCTTTATGGACACCCTATAAATATTCACTGAATTACCTCAAAATTACCTTGAATGAACCGCCAACTGTCAAAACTGGCTGGCAACGTCTGCCATGAAGCTATGAACATACCAGCATATTTTTTAAGCTGAAAATGTTCCATCAATCCCCCATTCATTGTCTTATTGGAATCTTCCACCGATTAGTTTTGTGACGCAATCAAGAGCCAAGACGACTAATTCGTCACGTAAGGAATGGAAATGTTCCCAGGTGTAATTAATGTTTCGTAAGTTGGGTCGCAATAACATAATTCTCCCTCAGTGCCAAAGTGAATTTGCTTGAGATATTCAAACCGAAGTTCAGGAGACGAAATCTTGATGAATTGGAGAGAGAGAGAGAGAGAGAGAGAGAATAATTCCCTAAGTGCCAAAGTGAATTTGCTTGAGATATTCACACCAAAGTTTAAGGAAACGAAATCTCGATGAACTGGAGAGAGAGAGAGAGAGAGAGAGAGAGAGAGAGAGAGAGAGAGAGAGAGAGCATAATTCCCTCAAAGCCAAAGTGAATTTGCGTGAGATATTCACACCAAAGTTAGGGAGAAGAAATCTCGATGAATTGGAGAGAGAGAGAGAGAGAGAGAGAGAGAGAGAGAGAGAGAGAGAGAGAGGGAAGCTCTCCCTAATTAGCCGACAAAACCTCTGAAACGTCAAAAATCCCAGCATTATAGGGACGCATTTCACTGCAAGAGCAAACGAGCTTTACACTTTAATTAATGAGACCTTTCAGAGCGTAGCTTATGTTCTCTGGACATCGTGACTTCTTGTGATTTAATGCCCGACTAATTATGCCCTTCTTAAAGTGTTCGCTTTTAGTTTTCAAAGAGAAAAAAAAACCTTCTGAGTTCGTTTTTAGATTTAAAAAAAAAAAAAAAAAAAAAAAAAGGAAAAAAAAAAAAAAAAAAAAAAAAAAAAAAAAAAAAAAAAAAAACTTCTGACACGGCTTTGCCTGTCCTTCCAAACTTTTTCTGTCCGCCCTCAGAGCTTACAAACACCTGAGGTTAGAGGGTTTCAAATTGGCATGTTAATCAGCCACCCTCCGATCATCAGACACAATAAACTGCAGCCTTCTAGCCACAGTAACTTTTGTTGTATTTAAGGTTGAATTTAGCCATGATCGGGAGCCTGGCAACGCTATAGGAGAGGCCACCACCGGGCACTACCCCCACTACGGGGGCCCATTTCTTCAAGAATGGTACAATTTTTGGGGTATTTTCATACCAGTTTTCTTATTAACTTTACAAACACCAGAATGAAACTCCCCTAATCTATATAACCGTGCGTGTGGTTTTCCCTACTATAAGGTACCCTATCCAACGACCGTCCAGAGAGGTCACCTTATATTTCTTCCTATTCTTACGTTCCACTTAACCTTTGGTTCTCTCTTTTGCTGCAAGATATACGGTGCACAGGGTAACAGGGTAGGGGTGGAGGGGGGGAGGGAGAGGGGGTGGGGTGGACTATGGGTACCGATCCAGTGTTAGCTTCGAAAACACCACATTTATATAAATAGCTCGGTTGTATGGCATTGGTAGCATGTATGTTTTCATTCATGTGCGTGTATATATATATATATACACACACTATGAGCATATGTACGCGTATGTGGGATATATATATATATATATATATATATATATATATATATATATATATATATATATATATATGTATGTATGTATGTATGTATATGTATATGTATATGTATATGTATATAATATAAAAAAGCCATCAAACACTATTTCAACGTTGCAACCATATATTTCGAGCGCTACCTTCTGGTTGCAACGTTAAAATAGTGTTCTATGGGCCCTTTATCTTCATAATATACTGTCGTATAACAGTAAAAGGACATTCTATATATATATATATAGATATATATATATATATATATATATATATATATATATATATATATATTATATATATATGTATTCCTCGATCAACAAATATGTTGAACAGTCTTCTCTCTCTTTGCATCATGTCAGTCGTTTCCATGTCTTCATACTCGACCTTTTCTGTTCCATGAAAAAATAACTCCCAAGAATTCCTGCTTGCTGGAATCTCCTCTGCACCATTTCCCCCTTCTGGAATCTCTCTCGGGGTATTTTATAGGTGTCCTTTTATATCCCGAGGAAACGCAGTAGAGCGGTCCTTGTGTGTCCTTGTAATGATGCACAGACGTCTTCTTGATAAGCTTTCTGCTATTCCCCCTGAAGGGCTACGTCCATCAAGCACTGAGAGCTTTTCTCATTTCGTTTATTCTGAGATGTTTTTTATGTCACACCCACTGTCGCATGTATGGGGTCTGTCGTGTACGTCAATATCTACAGTTTGTTTCGTTTTGAAATCCAAATTTTTAAAGGAAGACCATTTCCCTGTTAAGTTTATGATGGTAAATTCACGTCAGTATCTACTGTCTGTTTTGAATTCCCAATTCTAAGGAAGACTATTCCCTATTAAGGTTTTGATGGTAAATTCGGGTCAGTATCTGCTGCTGTCTGTTTTGAAATCTAAATTTAAAATTCGCGTCTGTATCTACTGCCTGTTTTGAAATCTCAATTTTAAAGGAGGACCATTTCACCTCTAAGTTTATGATGTTAATGTAAATTCAACAGAAATGCTACCCAGCTCAGCGTATTCAGAATTTTTTTTTTTTTTAATTTGATTTAGTTATGCTTTATCGTACTTAGGCCATACTTATGATGAAGGACACGTTCTTTTCAAAAATACCATACGTATCTTCACAAAAATGGCCTCCTTTGTATGTGCAGCGAGAAGGATAATCCGTTTCGCTTTTATTATGCAAATCCCTCGGCCAGTCTCTGTGAGGGAGAAGCTGTCTCCTGAATTTCTGAATATTTTTCCACAGTTCCTAACCTCCATATACGGCCGTATGTGGTCTCATTTGCCTTTTATCTTTGGTTGCAAAATACTGGCTTCAGGGTCTAGGCTGCCATTATCCAAAACGCCTCAGCTTTTCTTTTTCACACTCGGTTGATTTCAGAATACTTCAAGTGCCTCATGTAAGTAAGAAATAAGTTCCTAAGATCATTTCCTTCGCTGACACTATTTTTCTAAAAGTAATTATATTATGATTCATTGCGTATTGCAGGATTGAGAAAATTCATTAATTTAGTTCAAGGCAAGTATCTTAGAAAAACAATATTATTAAAAATTTATAATCGTCATTTTACACATTGCTATACCAAGAGTGTTACAGCATTTCCCGTGTTCTTGGGTCTTTCCCGGCATCGAATATCCTTCAGAAAAAACTTCTCGTTAATTCGAAAAAGACGTCCAAATTAGAAGCACATATGAAAGCTTCATTTATTTAACTCTCTCTCTCTCTCTCTCTCTCTCTCTCTCTCTGTACGAACTAGCAGAACAGAACCTTTTTCATGTTTTTGTGGATCATATTTCATCTTGTTTCCGTGTTTATAGCAGCTTGTGTTTATAGCAGCTTATCCTTACAGAAGGAAATCGTTCCTGCCTTACTGATTCTGCCTATATGAATGATACAAGGGGACCTTCGAAATAAAAATATGACACATTATAAAGTCGATGCCTGTGTATGCAATATTGCCTACAACAAACAGGTGGGATGGGGCGTGAATGGTTTCTGAAAGGATAAAAGAGGCCCGTATAACGATAAAGACGCTTGTTTACCCTCAGCTTGACGAGCCCTCACTTATGAATTTCGCCCCCTCACCCTACCCCACCCCCCTCAAGTTCCCCAACACCCCCACCTCTTTTCAACTGACAGAAACCTCGGCCGCGTACCTCATTTCAGAACTGCAGCCACGTTTTTTTGCAGGCAATATTTCATACTCAAACATCAGACTACATTTTCAATATCATTATGAAGATACTGTAAACACGAAATGAATGTGTTTTAGTCCCAAGTCCTGCCCAGATGCTTAAATGCTGATGCTACGACGAGAGGCCTATGAGTGAGATATTAAAATCATAGTCTGTTATAGTGAGAGAGAGAGAGAGAGAGGAGAGAGAGAGAGATGCTGTGATGTCTTTCGAAGATATAGTCTGTACATATCTAAATTTTTAACCTATTAGCATATTTGATAATAACAATAAAAGAGGGTCCTTTTTATTTTTATTCCTGTATGAATATATGATTACGAACGCCGACACCAGTATTAAGGACAATAACTCGTGAATGGAAGACCATAATTTGCTAACATTTTCTTGAAGACAATACGTGATAATTAGATTGGCCGATAACCGAAATCACGGGAACTATTATGCTAGTGGAAGTTACTCCACACGAACAAAAGGCATATTTTTGCAATTTATAAGGAAATTCGAAATTTAGCACTGATTTGATTTGATTTGTAAATTTCAGGCATAATGCCAAGCACTGGGGCAACTAAAGCCATTCAGCGCTGAAGCGGAAATTGACAGTGAAAAGGTTTGAAAGGTGTAATAGGAGGAAAACCTCAAAGCAGTAGCACTACGAATCAATTGTTGGGAGAGGGTGGAAAGTAAGAGGGAAGAAAGATAATATGAAAGGAGGTACAGTAAAAGGAATGAAAATAGTTGCAGCTAGGGGCCGAAGGGACGCTGCAAAGAACCTTAAATAATACCTACAGTGCACCGCATAAGGTGTATTGACAGCACCACCCCCCTACGGAGAAAATTTAGCATTAAAAAAAAAGAGCAATGCTTGGATTTGGCGAGGTATAAGTCGTGGGCAAAATTCTCTCTCTCTCTCTCTCTCTCTCTCTCTCTCTCTCTCTCTCTCTCTCTCTCTCTCTCTCCATTCTGCTATTTTATCTTATTACAAAATGCATGTCCATGTTAACTGTCTCTTGATGAGAATCACTTTTCCCTCTCAAGATAATTTGTTAAGATCTTTCACAACTAATTACTTTCTGATCTCATATTCGGACATAACTCTCCACAATGATGCACCTGCAACCACCTCTTGCTGCAAAGGCAATGCAATTGGCCAAGCGAATGAGTTCATTTTGAAGTTGACAATAAAAACGGGATATTGCCCATTTCGTTGAGAATAAAGCCACGCGCCTGCAGTTGCTTTGACAAGAATTGCAAGTCAGGCCAGTTCACGTTAATTGCCACGACAGATCAAAGGACATCTTGGAAATACTCTGTCTTTTCTTTATCTTTGTCGAGGGTGATGATTAATATGCGTCATTATCGCTAAAGAGGTAGAGTCATTATTTTGAATACCTGACGAAATTGGACGTACTAGCAGTTTTATAGATATATGCTCTTGACAATTAATACTATATTGCTACTTAATTCTAAAAATATAGGTAGAACTGCATGACTGAAATAAACTCTTTAAAGGCAATAATCAAATTTAACGATTAACACGTACTATATATATGGGAGTATACAGCACCTCTGGTAATCTTATTTCACAATTTTGTGGAAATAAAGCGATGTAAACATTTACCTTTAATATTATGCAGTATGTCATCTTGCTACATTCTCTCTCTCTCTCTCTCTCTCTCTCTCTCTCTCTCTCTCTCTCTCTCTCTCTTGTAGAATAACCAGTGTTCATTGGAAATAAAGTTATTAAAAACTCTCTCTCTCTCTCTCTTGTAGAATAACCAGTGTTAATTGGAAATAAAGTTATTATTAAAACTCTCTCTCTCTCTCTCTCTCTCTCTCTCTCTCTCTCTCTCTCTCTCTCTCTCTCTCTCTCTCTCTCTCTCTCTCTTTTTATTCTCTCTCTCTCTCTCCATTTTGATAAAGTCCTGCACAGGTTTGTTTACGAATGACCTCCATATAACGGCATTATTCACTTTAATAATATTATAAGTTTGAGTTAATTAAGAATTCTCATTTGGTGTACTGTGGGAATAAGGATCTTTAGAACTTCTGTGTATAATAAGTGACAATAACTGATCCAGAAAGCTTTTAGACACGGTTCATTTTAGCCTTTTCTAAAACACTCGACTCACTATTTCATGTCTGGTGCTCATTTCGCCCAAATTATTGCAACAGACATAAATCGGTTCTGACCATAACTAAGGTATGCCATAATAAAAGGAATTAACTTCCCAGTTAGCAAAACGTGGTAGGTTTGTTTGTATAGTGTTTTTACATTGCATGGAACCAGTGGTTATTCAGCAAAGGGACCAACGGTTTGACGTGACTTCCGAACCACGTCGAGAGTGAACTTCTATCACCAGAAATACACAAGTCTGACACCTCAGCGGAATGCCCGAGAAGCAAAATTGCGGCCACCGAGGTGGTAGGAATTTTAAATGTCTGTATAGTAATGTGTGCAACGACCTTATTCTTCGTAACAATCCTCCGGTCGACAACAAAACTAGAATCGAGGTTGTTCTGCATCTCTGAAAACCTCCAAAAATAACCCAGTCACTTATCCCGACTCGGAGAGTTTGCATCTTATTCAAAATACTTTTTTGTATGACCCGTAATTTCCCCTAAATTAGTCACTGATGTAAACGGTAACCACTGACCAATCTGTCCCCTAAGGATAGAAAATACCGTAACCCAACCAAGGACATAATCATTATCAAGTCGGAGATTTATCACGAAGTTTTACTTCCCCTTGAAGAATGCTAAACTGTCTAGAACTGCAAAAAGTGAATAATTAATCTTCTTATTGAAAGCTTTTAATCCATTTCACGAAAAAATCCCCCCACCTTTTCTTAACATCTCTGGAACATTTTCGAATGTCTAGTGACTTTTACTTTCGTTTTCGCTTCTAGGAAAAATGGGAGTTAAATTTGCTTTCCGTCCTTCGCCTCAATTTGATTATAGTTCGCCCACACTTACTCAGATACGGATTAGAAAGATTATTACTATTACTACTTTTTAGGAATGCTAACACTTTACATTCATATGTACGTCTACAAGAATGTTTACATTGCCAGGATTTACAAATTCTTTATTTCACAAATTTTATTTTTGCACCCTGTGATGCCTGAGTCTCGCTCAAAAACATAATTACCGCATCGTGATTGGTGTAATACGATAACTCGCAGCAATATAATTACTGCTTGTAATTCAGCTCCTTACGTGTGTCGAAAGGTACAGAAAACGGAAGTGGAAGCTGGCTATATTTTTAGAGCTTTTCGCTTATCGCGGGAGAAGTGCAAACCTAATTGGTTGCTCTTATTGTTGTTAGGGGGTTAGGAAAGTTCTATGAAAAAGCCTAAAAAGTTCTGACAATGTGTTTCGCATTGAGTTAAAAGATACAGGAATTTCAGGATAGGACATTTATGATTTATTCATTAGAATTAAAATGTAAAAAAAGACGTAGCCCTCAGGATAGGT
>NC_087206.1:75089869-75092369 GCF_015104395.2 Macrobrachium nipponense
ATTGGGATTTTACACGAATTGAAACCTAAGGGGATCATCGAGGCCAGTAGTGCGTCAGTAATACTTGATTTCGGAGACAGATCAGGAAAAGGAACCCCGCCGGGGGTGGGGGAGGTGTGTGTGTGTGTGTGTGACAGAGGTGTGGCAGATTACTATTGCATGGATTGAAAAGGCTTTGGTCGAAGTCATTTGAGACTGAATGTCTTCTAAGTTGAGAGTTAAGATGGCATAAGCGAAATTTACAATTTCCTAAATCCTGTCATTATTATTATTATTATTATTATTATTATTATTATTATTATTATTATTATTATTATATTATTATTATTATATAGGTTTAAATTGTGTAAGAAAAAACATGGGCGTCCTTGCCCACAAAGCGCCACGTATTAAACATTTATTTTAATAATACTATATGCATGAAATGATCATTATTTTACTAAATTATAATAATGAAAACATTTTTCACCAAGTTTATTATATTCATCTTTAATGCAAATGCATATTTATTTATCTTATATCAAGATGTTGCCCGATAGTAAGTATAAAATGGCTGTGATTCTATGGCATTCAACCCAGAATTGCAAACGTGGCTATTTGCGACGAAGCCCCACGCCACTTCGAGTAATGAGGATTCTGGCAACAGTGTTGTTGTTAGAAAGGAAGTTTATTAAGACCATTGATTCACCATTATGAAACTTTCGTCCATTTTATAGTGAAAAAAAAAAACTTTTAAGTTGCAGAGAATGCAGCCCTGATTTGGTCTGCTCGCACCGTCCGAACCATGTAAGGGCCTTAAAAATAGATCGGTTTCTTTGGTCGACTTTCATAGCTCTCTTGTTTCGTAGACCTGTTTTTGGGATCGATTCTCATAGATCTCTTACTTCTGAGTTAATAATGTCTTGCATTATTGACACTAAGGATCTGAACACCAAAACCTTATTTCATTCGGTCTATGTTTCTCGGGTTCAAACATAGACCGTAACATCGAGCGTATCTGTAAGAGGCTGCCAGTGACATATTTATCTTTATTTTACCTAAGGCCTTTTTAAAAATATTTTCCGGTTTCGACTCACTCATGTGCATATGGAACTAAAACATTTTTCTTAAGTAATATTAATTTCTATTCAACAGAAGCTTAGGCTACTGTGGCGATTTCGTGTTAGTGCACTTAACTCTTTAGTTGTTTCCTGTTTTTATTTTGAACGATGTCTACCTTTTAGAAGTAATTTGACCTATAAAAGCTCCATTTTTCAGTAACCCTAAATTTCTAAATTCCTAATCTTTTATGAAAACTAAATCTGGTCTAAACCGTTTAAAAGCAAATTGTCTATTCAAAGATCTGTTTTTGGCATCGCTTCAGTTTCCAGATGTTACCAACATCCAATTTGCTTAATTCTCTAACATTCCTTTAATAAAAAATCAACGTTTCCAATAAGCTGTCAGTATCCTTTTTTGTTTTTTTTTTATCATACAATGTCAAATGATCTAATTTTGACTCATTTATATCCTTATAAACTCATTTAACGTCCATTTCAGAAAGATTAATTTTCATTCAGTTTTTCATGTCTGGATTTCAATGCAATTGTTACTTTTTAGCTCAGTTTTCACGTCCGTATTTTAGCGGAAGACTTGACCAGAGCTCTGCTCTTTTTATTGCTTCCTTCGCCACGTGAAAATTCGAAGTCTTTAGGCCTATCCTACAGCAACAGAACGCTATCCCTCAACATGGTATGACTGTTTTTAAGTTGCTGAGGATGCCCCTTTAGGCCTACGTGTCCAGTTTTAATGATACAGGGTGTCCATAAAGTCTCAGTACAATCACAAGTATGTATTGCTCAAAATGGTACTGGAACTTTATGGACACCCTGTTTACAATCGACTATAAAACGGTCAGTAGAATAGCCTATGGACTGTCTGTTGAGTTTTATTAGAGCGTTTCACTTATTGCTGATCATTTCCTGTTTTCGTCATAAAGGCTTCCGAACACCAAAAGCCTATCTCAGCTCGGTCTATTCCTCTCAGTTCCTCTCAACCTTCAGGAATTGACGCTGTCTCATATCTAAGACAAAGAGACTTCAAGAAATGTTTTCAGCAGTTAGATCAATCAATTACTCGAGTTCCTATGGGCAATGAATCCCTTCCAAGGCTCGAAGGACGCGAGGGAAAACGAGCAACCTCTCCTGGTGAAGGACGTGTAACTATGGAGAGCAGGAGTTATCAAATTATCGAGTCCTATTCAAATGACAAAAACCACCTGATTATTTTCCATAACTTTACATTTTTTTAGAATGGTTTAGTAAACTCCAAAATATTGCCTATAAGAAATACATACATTTTTTCAAATCTAACTCATTTTACTATATATTATAAGGCTTTTCATCTGCGCTACAAATAGTAGTGAGGTCTCTCATTCCGGGATACATTGCATTCTTCTTTGAGTTTATTGCATTCAAATATATATTTTTGGGAAATCTGATAACGACAGAGAACAATTTCG
>NC_087206.1:75099869-75139869 GCF_015104395.2 Macrobrachium nipponense
TCCATCTTATTGTCCACCGTCTCCTAACTATTGATTCATAGTACAACTGCTTTGAGGTTTTCCTCCTGTTACACCTTTCAAACTGTTTCACTGTCAATTTCCGTTTCAGCTCTTAGTTGAGTTGAATATAGAATTGAGGCCAAAGACCAAGCACTGGGACCTATCAGGTCATTCAGCGCTGAAATGGAAATTGACAGTAAAAAAAAAGGTTTTGAAAAAATGTAACAGGAGGAAAACCTCAAAGCAAGTCGCACTATGAGTCAACTGTTAGGAGAAGGTGGACAGTAAGAATAAAAGGAAGATAATAATGAAAGGAGGTACAGTAAAAAAACGAAAGTGGTTGCAGCCTAGGGCCTCAGGAATTAACACAAAAAGAACCTTAAGTAATGCCTATAGTGCACCGCATGGGGTCTACTGACTGCACTACCCTCCTACGGAGGCTTCAGCTCTGAATGGACTCAGTGGCCCCAGTGATTGGCAGGTATGCCTAAAAATCAGTGTAAATAACAAACAAACAAATATAAATAAATAAATAAACTTGCAAAGTGTTATGAATGGGACGCAGTTTCATATTGACTTTCCATCTGGAGACGTAATTTAATGCCGAGTTATTCCATCACTTCCAATACAGATTAAACATTTGATTCTGGAAAGACGCTTTACCTCGAGAAGATGTCTATGCAAAACTTTAAGCCGATCGTCAACATTGTCATTGTGTATTCAGACAAACAGTCAGAGACCAAGAAACTCGCTCAATTACGCAGCCATTCTTGCACATGGGAAGACTCTTGGAGTATGAACGCGTATGAAAACATACTTCAAGAAGGAAAATCCAGCGGTTTGGCTACTGAATGAGTATTTCGAGGGAGTCTAGATCAATAAAATTACCCGAATACAGGGAACTGAGAGTGAAAATAGAAACAAATAAAATTAACATATGATTGAAAATAGAAGTAGGCACTCTTTTCCAGTATTGAAATCAATGGTCACTCTGGAACGGAAATCAAATTAATCTTGGATACGAGACTTATTTAACCATCACTCGGTTCACCCCTTTAGACGATTCTCGGGCATTCCATTGAGAAGTGAGAGAGTGTATTTCTGGTGATAGAAGTTCACTCTCGACGTTGGTCCCGTTGCTGAATAACCACTGGTTTCCACCCCATACAAAACAAACAAACAAACGAGGAAACTAAGAAGAAGAAGAAGACATCGTCTTTGAGGCTAATGATCTACTGACACGTGAGAAGGAAGGACTTCCATCCAGAAGGACTTCCATCGTGAGGAGAGCCAGACAGACATCCCCCGCGCCCTTTTCAATTCGTCGGAACCCGCCTAATGAGATGTTAATGACGAGGAACGAAAGCCCACTGTTAGCAATTTTCCGATCTGGCGGTTTTCCCAAAGTGATGCCTGGTGTTTGAGAGCGTGTGCTGTCACTCAAAAGCTTATATAAGACTAATGCTAAATAAATAGGTAGATATACATATGATATATATATATATAGATATATATATATATATATATATATATATATATATATATACACACACATACATGCATTCACACTCATTTATATATAAGTGAATGTTTGCATGGTTGTAAATTGGCACGCAAGTTTGTATGTTTGTGTGCCATAGAAATCCGAACCGCGGGACCAATCTAAACAAAATTTACCATTAGGCCATCCTTTGACCCAACTTATATCATTGGGTAGGTTTTAAGCCTCTACCTCCTCACCACCCTTATCCCATCCCCCATCCCCCATTCCCTTCCCGTTGTAACTTAGGGGGAATGAATAAAGTCTACATGAATATACTGCAATATTTTGGAATGTTGAACTTTGCATATAAGCTGTTCTATTATCATAACTTGAACCCATATTATGTTCAGAGTTCCCCACTATGAATATCCTAACTTTAGGCAATGTACCTGAACGTTTGATTGTGAATAGAACGCAAGTTTCCGTTATACAAAACCGAAGAGATATCATAGCCATTTCAACAAACAAGTTTATTAAAGCATTTCACTAAGAAGTTTTGTGACATTGGAAGCCATAATGTACTCTAGATGAAAATGTATGTCGTTCTAGATTTGTTGTCATCTTTTGTAAATAATTTATTGGATAAAAACTTTTTTTTTTAAATTCGATATTTATTTAGAAATGAGAGGAATAGACTGCAGTTTTATTATTGTTTTCTTTTTCCTTTTTTCCTATAATCATTCCTGCTTGAATTGATTATTTGGTTTTGTTCTTGGATATTCAGTGTCTAAATCAAAGCAGAACTGGGTTTCTTTCATTAACGAAAGACAATCAAGCAGGAAAAGTTTAATTAAGAATATCACATGAATCACTATCAGATAGCGTGACTGACGTTAAAATGTTTTTGCTAACAACTCTCAGAAATTTTCATTATAAGGTCTAAAAGTAGAAAGATATTTACGTCTAATTCGCAACACTTCCAGAATTTACTTAAATCAAGAAAATATAGGTTATTAGATTATTAAGAGAAACCAATATTTTATTTTATTTATATACCGTATAGAACACCCGTCCCTAAAGAGCATAGTAAGAAACGCCAGATTGT
The DNA here is from genome assembly GCF_015104395.2 of Macrobrachium nipponense. NCBI lineage: Eukaryota > Metazoa > Arthropoda > Malacostraca > Decapoda > Palaemonidae > Macrobrachium > Macrobrachium nipponense. The sequence continues at coordinate 75,102,458 of NC_087206.1, forward strand.
GTCATAAAATCCACAATTTATTAGGAAAGTAAAGTATTTTACTATGTAAGATAAACGAAGTCTTTCGAACCTCATCAGTTTTAGAACGTCCACACTGATGAGGAACGCAGTTCAGGTGGTCTAAAGTCTTTTGTTTATCTTACATAGTATATACTTTACTATGAATTCTTATCACATCTCCGTAATTCAATATACATGCATTAAGCTACAAATGTCCTTTAATATCCCAATTCGCTCTACCTCGGAATGAATATATTTTTCATATATGTAAACGGGAGGGGAATTTCTTAGTTGATAATACGAAATTATTATCAACTAAAAAAATTCCCCTTCGGTTACATACATAAAATATCTTACATTCCGAGGCAAAGCGAATTGGATATAAAGGAAAATTATAGCTTATGCACGCATACTTTACTATGCAACTGTGGTTTTTTATGGCACAGATTGTTTTTTATTTCTTTTTTTTTCACGAGATTGTGAATTTCTTAGCAACCTCCTGATTTTTGGGGCGAAAATCATTTCCAGCGCTTGAGAGTCGAGAACACCTGGTTCCACGCATTGAAAAAATGAAGAGAAAGTTTTGAGAGATACAGTGAAAGTTTTCTCATTTTGCATTCGGACGGTAGGTACGTCTCTTGGCAAGAAATTGGTAGCTCACAGCTGCTCAAATTCTCGAGTACGAGAGGTAGCAATTAGAATTAGGCCGATGAGAATTTAAAGTTATGGTAATGCAGTCTGTAAACGGATTCCCTACCTTTTCTGGAAATCTTGAACTTGAATCTTGATTGACTTGTGTGAGTATTTGGAAGTAATTCTAGGGACTTATCTTTTGAGTCTTCCCTAATAGATATAGCTCACCGACTCTTCAGATACGTCTGCAGTGCCGTAGACATTGGGCGCAAATTCCGGAGATGTATGCTATAGTAGATTCACATCGCCCGTGCATTTGATGTCTAGGCCAGTAGTCCCTCACGACGCTCCTGATTGGCTGTTGATAACCCAATCACAGGGCTGGAAACTCTCAGTGTTTCTCGAGAGTTCACTTAGGAAGGATGTATGTGAACTCTCTGGTTTGTAGAAAAATAATTTTTAGAATGCTTTTGTGAAATAAAGAGAGGGGTCAGTTCATGAGCTTGTTGTGCTTGGCTTTAAATGAATTTCTAATACAAGGCAAATGGTAAAGCTGACCAGACATGAACTATAGCATGTTTTCATTACTTTCCACAAGATGGAACCCCTATTCAGCAGTATTACAGTATTATATATAGTATATATATATATATATACTATATATATATATATATATATATATATATACTGGTAAAAATGTTCTGTTTATAAACAAAATTATATTTCTATATATATATATATATATATATATATATATATATATAGAGAGAGAGAGAGAGAGAGAGAGAGAGAGAGGCGGCATAATTTTATAGCCTCTTACGGTGGTGGGGGTCAGTTAAAACTTTACTGTCGTCCTGGATTGTTTGGTTTCGAGGGTTCGCGCCCGGAGCCGACAATTATCTAATCGCCTAAAAAATTCCCCTATGGTTTAAGCATATATGAAACCTATATTAATCCGAGGTAGAGCGAATAAGATATTAAAGGAACATTTGTAGCTCGATGTATATATATATATATATATATATATATATATATATATATATATATATATATATATATATATATATATATATAAACTTCATATCAAACGAGAGAGAGAAGTGTGAAGATCCATAGTGGGCGCCAGAGGACTTCCTAAACGACTTAACACACATTTGAATGCCGCGTCGCTGCCACGGCCGGTCAGTAGTAGTAATAGATGGAGCCATCCAATAAGTATGAAGATTGCTGGGCGTTCCATAACCCGAGGAAGAAGGAAAGCGCTTTAAGTCCAGCCAACAGACTCTCCCGAACGTCGCGCAATATCTCGATTGATGCCATTTCAGAGTTTTGGTGGAGCTTCCGTGGAAATTGGAACAGCTGGAGGGGAATGTACTCGGCAAGATGTAAAAGTGGGCTGTGGAGCATTCACATAGAAAGTACACACGTTGTTAGCAGATGTGTATACATCATCGTCTCAGACCGCTCTCGGACACATATACACACACACACGTATAATATATACGTATATGTAGGCTATATAAAAAAAGGTATCAGCCACGAACGGAAAGATAAACAACGGAGATGCTGCAAGGTCTTTTGACTCACGCCCTTTAACTTAGCAGACGTGAAGTCGAAAGGTCTTGTAGCTACTCCAGTGTTTTCACTTTCCTTCGTGGCTTATACCTTTATTTATGCATTTATCAAGTTCCAAACTTGCTTGATTCAGTTATACATGTAGGCTATGTGTGTGTGTGTGTGTGTGTGTGTGTGTGTGTTTGTGTAGACTGATACATACTGAACTATTCATTGATTCGTAAATTGAGAGCAAAACATGCAATGATTTTTGAAACCAACGCCAAGCAAATCATAAATCAGTCATAACCAGTTTTCTTAAATAGGCCGTAACGAGATCTGTCAGTAACAGAAGCAGGACTTCGCTCTTGAAACTCTTAGCAGCACATTTCTGAATACTCATCCACATTCCCAGTTTTCAGAGGGAAGAAAGAACCATCATCTTTGCTGCCACATTCACACTTCAACCCTTGAATCGTGGACGAAATGTCAAAGCGTCCCAGCTCCTTACGAGAACTGCGATATCCACGGCCATCTTAACGCTCAGTGCGTGGTCGGTATGGTGTTGGCGTACCACCTCGTTGACCGCGAGTTCGATTCTCGGGCATTCCATTGAGGTGGTTTGAGATATGTGGTATTTCTGGTGATAGAAGTTCACTGTCGACGTGGTTCAGAAGTCACGTAAAGCCGTTGGTCCCGTTTGCTGAATAACCACTGGTTCCATGCAACGTAAAACACCATAAAACAAACAAACAAACAGACAAACAAAACCAAGGTCTTTAGGGCTAGGCGAGATGGACTACATGGGGTCTTTTTCTCATTCGAGGCTGTTTTGCAAAAGACGGTTGGAACCACGAACGTTGTAAATCCTCTCGTTTTTCTGACTCATCTCAGTATGACATTAACACGAATTAGAAATAAATTTGTACTTTGATTAGAAAAAATTAAATGATTGATTGAGATATTTTCCTTGAGAATTTGTTTACCTCAAATGGAATCACTGTTGTAAATTATGTTCGCATTGTGTATAGCAATTTGCCGTATTCAGCAGCTATGAATTTGTGTATGTATGTACGTATGTATGAGTTTATTTATTTGTATATGAATATATATTCTCGATAAGTAAATTATCATTATGAGGAGCACCGAAGGGTGCAGGCGTCAGCATGAATCTTCGCTTACTCGGGGAGTAACCCTACAAACTACTTTGTTGGTTGCAGTTGGGGGGGAGGAGGATGGGGAGGGGTAGGGAAGCATAAAAATGTTTGAAAAAGGTCGCTTCGGGTTAACGATACAGAATTTTAGGATAGGTTATTTATGATTTTACTTATTAAGATGAAAATGTAAAGCATAAGGGGCATGTTAAAGAGTACAGAAAATCATTTCTAATATAGCATATTTACTTCAATTTTCGTTGGTGAAATAACGCGCTATTTGACCGTAGATTTTATTGGAAATTTCTGTAGTGCGCCGGAGACTAATATCACACGAGGTTTGCATTAAGACACCAGAGCACCTGAATCTATCAAAATACGAAAACATGTCGGCATAAGTTTCCTTTATTTCAGAGGAGCAGCACAGCAGTGTCATTTGATTTGAATAACTCTCTCGGTCCGATGTCAATGATCTAAAAAGGCAGGTCCTTAGTAAGCTGACACATGATATAATGTAAAATCAGTATATTGTATTTATGTTGATATTAGTTAAAAAAAATGTACCCTTGCCCAAATAGAATTGTGGGTAAACCACACTTGATATTACTCTTAACTTTCAAAACTATTCATTACCATTATTAGCAAACTGTTAGCCCGCACTCTTCTTTTATCCATCTTACCTATCAGCTAAAAAAAAAAAAGTATTCGTTCAATGATGCAAAGCACTTTAAGGACGAGAGAATGCAAGAGAAGTAAAGAACCAATCGATTACCTTCCACCGATTATGTCCAGATAATTAGGGCAATTGAATTCGCCGAAGTGGAATCCGATTCCTATTATCACTCAAACGGTTGGAATGAGGAGAAATTCCTCAAGACGGAATCTGGTTGTTCTAATCAGCTTCGGTTTCAATTACTATCATCTTATTATGAGATATGGATTATGAAGAAATTTCAACCGCTTCATAGGAGACATAGAAAACTATATTCGAGTTTAAAAGTTTGAACACAAACATAAATACGTATATACACACAAACATACATACGCATATGGAAACATATGATATATATAAGTTTATGTATATATATATATCATATATATATATATATATATATATATATAATATATATATATATATTATATATATATATATATATATATATATATATATATAATATATACATATATATATATATGTATATATATATATATATATATATATATATATATATATGTAATATATATATATATATATACTATATACATCATATATATATATATATATATATATATATATATATATATATATATATACATACATATATATATATATATATATATATATATAGCATATACATAATAAATATGAATGTATGTGTATAACTGGATTACGCAAAAATATGGAACGTGACGAATATATATATATATATATATATATATATATATATATATATATATTTATATATATATATATATATATATATATATGTGTGTGTGTGTGTGTGTGTGTGTGTGTGTGTATGTATATATAAAGGTAAAATCCACGAAGCAATGCTGATTTTGCGTTTATATATGAGTGTATTTACGTATCTAACACCAAATCTGAGAAAAGGATATTAACAACCACTGTCACTCGAAACCCGATCTCCAGCCGACCGCTCACCGACCTAAACAGCAAATAAATCATGTATTTCTTTTGATAAACAAAGCCTACTTTGGCACTAATCGTGTAGGAAAGCCCTTTCGTATTGATATGATGATATTTATGACGTTTACCTTACGGCTGTGAAAAAGGTCACTTAAAAACGCTTAGCCCTGTAGACATGATCAAAAACAAGCGCGACCTCCAGCTTACTCGAGGCGCGTGCTACAAAATCGAAGGTCAAATAGTGCGATGTTTCAACCAACGAAAATCAAATTAGATACGCTATATTTTATTAGGAATAATTTTTTCTGTACTGTTTAACATGCACATTATTTATTTTTTACATTTTCATTCTAATAGATAAATCATTAATATTCTATCCGAAAATTTCTGTATCTTTAACTCAACGCAAAACACCTTTTTCAGACCTTTTTTAGGCTCTTCCCTTGGGTTTTCCTACCCCGCCCAACCCACAAGAACACAACAGCAACAACACCAACAACAACAACAACAAAATAAAGTAGTTTGCAGGCTTACTATCCGAGTAAGCAATAACAAAACTGAAGAATAATATCATCTCTGGGATTCAGTCAATTAGTCAACAAATTATTTTAATTGCCTGCCCAGAGATTAGGTTTTGTATTGTCTGTTAGATTGCATAACATATCTTTAGTTAACTACCTAACATGTACACATGAACCAGCAAAAGTAAATACCGCATGTAATGACTTGCCGATATTAAGTTTATAAAATACTTTGATGTTGTTGGGGGACTAGGAAAGGTCTATGGAAGACGTTAATAAGTCTAAAAACGGTGATTCGCGTTGAGTTAAAGTTACAGGATTTTAGAATAGGATATTTATGATATATTATAGAATGAAAAAATGAAAAAAAAATACATATAATGTTCATGTTAAACAGTACAGAAAAATTATTTCTAATAAAATATAGTGTGTTTATTTTAATTTTCGTTGTAACCTAAAAGTTAGATTATAATGTTTATAACTTTTGGCATTAGAGGAAAATCATGCATGCGTCCCGACTAAGCTGGAGGTCACATCAGCCTTGTTAGCTTGGTTCTTTTTCTTGGCGAGGACCTTTTGGGGGGGTAATTTGCTTCGCTAATTTTGATGATTCTATCTATGAATATTACCACGTACGTATTCAGTCCCATCTATATTGATAATTACTTCCGATGTTTAATTAATTATCACTTCACGTAGCACAGTTCGAAGTCACGGTCGGTCCCTTATTAAATTAAATTAGTTTATTTGATTTGATTTGAAACAATTATTTCTAAAAATCGTTTAAGAGGTTAACATAAACATTCAAAATTATCAGAAAAATAAATCATTACTTATCTTCATCGAAATAAGTCAAAGGTTTTTTAAAAAATTAAATACACTGAGTTAAGTGTTTCTTTTAAATTAGGAAGAACAAAAAAATTGGAATAATTGAATCTGAAAGCCTCAAAAATAATACAAGGCCACTTATGTAGTACTTATTAATGAATACTGTACTATTCTATGATAAACGGTGATACTGGATACATTATCATATATATATATATATATATATTATATATATATATATATATATATATATATATATATATATGTGTGTGTATGTGTATGTGTGTGTGTGTGTGTGTGTGTCCATTCCACTACGGTAAGTGATAGCTACATTTACAGAGCCTCAGTGGCGTGGTCGGTATGGCGTTGGAGTGCCCACCTCGTCGGCCACTGAGTAGAGATGTGTAGTTCTGGTGATAGAAGTTGACTCCCGACGTGGTTCGGTAGCCACGTAAAGCCGTTGGTCCCGTTGCTGAATAACCACCAATTCCATCGACGTAAAACCAAAAACCCAAAACAAACAAATAAGATACATTTACGACTAACTCGCAAACTCTGCTAAGACGCAGACTGTGTCATGTTACGTAAAGCGTTTTTTTTTTTTCTTGAATTCAGAGATGTTTACTGTAACAAGAAACTCTCATTCGAGGCTCCTCTAAGTAAACTAACTCGAATTTCTGCACCGGAAGATAAACTGAAACCACTTTCCCTCGAGAGACGAAGATGAAACAAAGATAATTTGCTTTTGCATCCTCAGTGCCTCGTCCACCGCTTGCAGAACAAGAACGAATCTTTACGGTGAAGTTAAACAAGGCGCAGTCCGACCTCCTGCTTACTCGGAATGCGTGCAAGATTTTCCCCCTCATGCGTAAGTTGTCAACATTATATTCCTGACTTTTAACATAAATTAAAACGTTCTAAAATCTACTGTCAAATAGGGCCTTGTTTCATCAACAAATATCAAAATAAATATGTTAATTTTTTTTAGAAATAATTTTTCTGTACTGTTAAACATGCACATCATTTATTTTTGACATTTTCATTCTAATGAATGAACCATAAATATCCTATCCTAAAATTCCTGTATCTTTATCTCAACGCAAAACACCTTTTTTAGACCTTTTAAGGCTCTTCCACAGACCTTTCCTACCTCCTACAACTTACAACAACAACAGTTTGCAGGATTACTCCCCGAGTAAGCGAAATATATGAAAAAAACCACGTTCACTTTTTTCATAGACTGTTCGTTAATAATAATAATAATAATAATAATAATAATAATAATAATAATATAATAATAATAATAATAATAATAAAATAGTAATAATAATAATAATGAGATAATATTTTGAATTTGTATACATCCCATCGAGTCCACCGCGCTCCTGCGCGTGGGCAGCTTCTTCCTTGATCCAAAAAAAAAAAAAAATACTTAGACTCCGCTGGGCTTCCAAGTTACAGTCAGCTCAATCAGTAGCCATAATTAACAATGCACGGAATTGGAGTCTGAAATTACGGCTGGAATTATTCTTAAAGGGAAGGAGAATCCTCATCGAAGAGAAGCAAATATGTTATAGGGAAATCGATACCAATCGGTATGGTCTTGACCTGCTACCTCGGTGACCGCGAGTTCGATTCTCGGGCATTCCGTTGGGGGGGAGTTGAGATGTATGTTTCTGGCGATAGAAGTTCAGTCTCGACGTGGTTCGGAAGTCACATAAAGCTATGGTCCCGTTGCTGAATAACCACTGGTTCCATGCAACGTAAAAACACCATACATACAAACCCATTTCTGATTTTACTTTCTCATGCACTGACCTTCTTTCATTAGAAGTGGGTTCCTGAGATTTAAGTCGTTTTAATAGAGGAAATTCATTCAACTTTCTTTGTCAGTAGGTCTAGTTTTCATAACCACTGTCGGAGCTTTCTTTGTTCGTAGATATTTACGTAGTGATAGTTTTCACTATCGGTCTGCCAGATTTAATGCCGATTGTTTTTTGTCTCCGCTTCTGCCATAGACCGACTTCATTTCCTTCCAGCTTCACCTTCAATCTCCTCAGGAGATAAGAATCCATAACAGTGCCGGAGGAGCAGTTCCTGAATAAACAGGAAATAGATTTCAAAGATGTGACCATGTAACAGCAGTAGGAGACGTGACAGCTCTGACTTGAGACGATTTTACCTTGACACACATTTTCTCTGTTACTCACAGCAATAAGGACTTCTCAGCAATATCAATTATCGTGGGAGCAGGTAGTTAGGTTAGGTTAGGTATATTCATTTGTATGATAAGCCATACTTAAATGTTCCGGTCTAATAAAGGTCATTATATACTTTTAAGTACATTTCTAATATGGAGAAACATTTTTGAAAATTCCGTCGTTTTTTTTTGTTTTTTTTATTTTTCTTAAAGAAAACTACTGAGGCTAGAGGGCTGCAAATTTGTATGCTGATCGTCCATCCTCCAATCATCAAACGTACCAAATTACAGCCCTCTAGCCTCAGTAGTTTTTATTTTATTCAAGGTTAAGGTTAGCCATGATCGTGCATCTGGCAGCGCTTTCCGAAGCCTTGGGACGCACCCTCGCTCTACCACATCTGGTGAGGCAACTGGAGAGCTGCCGGTCATAGTTGATGGTTTTATGCTGCATTGTAGTACGTTAGCGTTATTATCCTGCGTCGACCGAGGGGCGACCCTCATGACAAGCTCGATGAATTCACAATGTGGTGTCAACGCAGGTTAATTAGTCTGCGTCGTCATGCGAGCGTCATTTCACGAGGAGGTTCTGGGAGATAAATCAACTCGAGCCAGAGGCCTCCTACGATAACAAGGCCGGGGTGACGCAGGGCGGTTGCGTCATCCATCACACATTTCATTTCTCGGTTTTTCGAAGCTCTGAAAATTTGTTACGTTTGTAATGTTTTGGTTAAAAAAACATTATTAAACGGAAAACAAAAAAAATGCCTCGTGTGAAAGTAGCCCAAATAATCGTTCAGCTGTGTGTGTGTGTGTGTGTGTGTGTGTGAGAGAGAGAGAGAGATGTTTGTGGAATGATGAAGCATTTTGAGTGATGTTTAGAATGTTTGAGAGAGAGAGAGAGAGAGCGCGCGATTTCATAATTCCTTAACCACTCTAATATACAGTCGTGTTAATTATACTATATATACTGGATTCTGTGTTTTAGGTTAAACTGTGTGATTTTTTAAATTTGGTTACCTTATCTTCCCAGCTCCTAGTCAACATGTCAATAGGAGTGGGCACCACATTATACTGGGTGAATAGTGCTAAGGTCATATGCTCTTTGGCCTACTACTATTTATATAACTTAGGAAAATAATAAAATTTAGACAGAATCTAAAAAAACCCAACATATTAATAATATCCAATGCTACTCAATTATAGTATAATAGACAGGAAAGTGGCAGCTGAGACGGGGAGGTCAGGAATGTAGACTGAGGAGGGATGATGAGGGGAAAGGGAGAGGGAGGGAGGGAGGGATGGAGGGACGGTTGGGTATAAAGGACGTTCGAATGCTTAGGTTGGCGACTCTTGGCAACACCAAGTAAGTCAAGTGAAAACGCCTTAACTATCACCATTTGACAAAGCTCTCTATTACCAAACATTAGCGGGGAAGTGTCTCTATGATGTGTCAAAGTACCATTTAGATCAAATAATTAGTTTGAAAGATATTTGAGGAAAATGATGACTCGCTGTTGGGAATGGATTTAATACTATTGTTCAGTCCAACCATCATCACAGCTTCTACACTACGCTTCCCTTCCCCTTCTTTCTTGATTTTCCAACTCTTATCTACGAATATTTTCTCAGTCGAAACGCCTGAAAAAAACAAAAAAAAAAAAAAAAAAAAACGGCGATATGTGTATTTTGACCTCTTGTATACATGAGTACAATTCCTGTTTTCGGACGAGGCTTTTCATACCATTCTTCCTCGGGAGCGCAAAAAGTACAATTTTTGTGTCCAGCTTCAGCTCGCGAAAACCCATCAATTTTCGACTTCGAAAGCCTCGGCCCTCTTCTTTTGCAGGCATCGGACACGGGGCCATTACGCTTATAGCGACGAAAAAAAAAATTGAAGCCCCCTCTTAATTAATGATTCTACTGCCTTTCGGAATTCTTGTTTTAACTCTCCATTAAAACACCCTGCCATGAAAAACTTTTTACTCTTCATAAACGCGGGAGATGGAATGACAAATGCGTAGACTAAAGCAAACGGTACCGTAAAATGCAGGCCACAGAGTATCAGGAATAACAGATGCATGGAACATAGGACAGACGTAGATGGAAGAGACTCATTAGAAACAGCGACCATGAATGGCGACAAAGCTGGAAAGAATAAGAATAAATAAAATGCAACGATACCGCAATATCTGGCCATTGAATATGAAATCTTAAAATCTCGATAGTGAACGAAGCCATGACCAACTCTCGTAAGGTTCTACATTTTGTGTTCGCCCCTTAATTGTGAATAGTCCATTTTCTAATCATTTTGATTTGATTAGCGAATTCATCTCTATGTCACCGGTAGGCATTACCAATCATCTGTTTTTATCTGTGCATTGCTTTTTTTAATTACATGGTTTGCATTATTTACATTTACTTTGATGGCCCTAAAAGACAAAACAAAACTACGTAATTTGTGCGTCGTTATATCACCCTAACAGCCATATCCTCATCTTGAAGACTTCTGGCTTTTCTAAATTTAAGTCTCTCACGTTTATCCAGTGGACTTTTTTTACTATGGGGCTCTCACTTAGCTTCTCTCCCGTTTTCCCATTTCTCTGCATTCCAGCAATATATATGTATATATATATATATATATATATATATATATATATATATATATATATATATATATATTTATATATATATATATATATATATATATATATATATATATATACCTATATATATATATATATATATATATATATATATATATATATATATATATATATATATATATATATATATGTATATTATCACACACATATTATATCAACAAGGAATACTTGCATACATACACACACAAACATACACAAACACCTACACACTTATATATATGTGTGTGTGTGTGTGTGTTGAGCATTAAGCTACAAATGTCCTTTAATATCCCCATTCGCTTTACCTCGGAAAATAATATATTTTCATGTATATTAACGGAAAAAGGAAATTTTTATTTGATATATATATGTGTGTCTATATGAGAGAGAGAGAGAGAGAGAGAGAGAGAGAGAGAGAGAGAGAAGGGCAAAAATAGACTTAATTCTGTATAAACCCAGCGACAGGGATGGTTAGGCACTCAACGTCCAATGACGCCATTAAAAGGAGACAGGAGGGTTAATAAACCGATGCTGTGTTCAGGCACGCTAAATGATGTTGTTGGCTTAATTACTAAAGATTTTAATGGTAATTGATTTGATGGGTGAAGAGTCGAAACATCTCATGATAGATGGATATATCAAGGGAAAATCTGATGCAGTATCCTCTAGGAAGAATAGATCCAGGTATGAGGAACATTAGCATCCTACGAAGTCTGAATAAATACATTATTTCTCATTAGAAATAATTGTTCTGTACTGTTTAACATGCACACTATCTATTTTTTTTAAATTTCCATTCAAATAAGTAAATCAGAAATATCCTATCCTGAAATTCCTGTATTTTTAACTCAACGCGAAACACCTTTTTCAGATGTTTTTAGGCTTTTCCATTGGGCTTTCCTACCCCTACAACAATAACAACAATGGCAAGAACAACAACAGCAGCAACAACGACGACAACAAACTATTTTGTAGGCTTACTCCCTGAGTAAGCGAAAATAAGTTTCTGAGTTTGGTTACAGAGAGATGGAATCTTCCAGAAAAGGATTTTATTCGCCAACAAAATACCAGTTACATCTGGTAAAATTTCAGATCATCACGCATGGAAAAATATCATGAATTAAAATTCCTCTTGTGATCTATAGAGTGAACAAGTTACCCGATTGGCTGTCGGAAGTCGGTGTTCACATAAAAAGTTAAGTAGGTATATCTTAGTTTAACCAGACCACTAGGGCTGGCCCGAAGGATTAGTAGATATTATTTATTTAGGTAGGAACCAATCGGTTTCGTAGCAACGGGGCCTACAGCTTATTGTGGGATCCGAAGGACATTATATCGAGAAATGAATTTAAGCGCCTCAGTGCATGATCGGTATGGTCTTGGCCTGCCACCTCGGTGGCCGCGAGTTCGATTCTCTGGCATTCCACTGAGGGGTTAGAGATATGTATTTCTAGTGATAGAAGTTCACTCTCGACGTGGTTCGGAAGTCACGTAAAGCCGTTGGTCCCGTTGCTGAATAACCACTGGTTCCATGCAACGTAAAAGCACCATACAAACAAACAGAAATTAATTTCTATCACCAGAAATAAATTCCTCTGATTCCGCGCTGGCAGAGTGGAGAAGCGAACTACGGACCGCTAGATTGGTAGGTGAGCGCGAAAACCACTCTTCCAATGAGGAAACAGATTTTGTTGCTAGGAACAAATCAGTTTCGTAACAACGGGACCTACAGCTTATTGTGGGATCCGAACCACATTATATCGAGAAATGAATTTCTATCAGCATAAATAAATTCCTCTGATTCCGCATTGGCAGAGCGGAGAAGCGAACTACGGACTGCCTGATTGTTAGGCGAGCACGAAAGCCACTCGTCCAACGAGGAAGTGGTCACATTTATAATGGAAGAGTGATTCTACAGAGGAAACATTGACAGATGGAAATCATAATTATTCCTCAAAAGTTTACATTATCATATCCTGATGTGAGAGAGGAGTACCTCAAAGAAGTGACCAGCGCCAAACTGAACTAAAGCCATACATTCTTTATATAATAATTTGATAGCTAAGTGGTTAGACTTTCGACTGGAGTCATTGGAAGGTACTGTGTCGAGGGTTCGAGTCCCGGCCGTTGGTACCTATCCATTTATCACTTTTAATTCCGTTTTGGTGATCATTCTCCCTTAGTGGCATAATGATTATATATATATATATATATATATATATATATATATATATATATATATATATATATATATCATCCAAAAAGAGGTCGAGGCTAGTCCCCATCATCTAACAGGTGAAGAGGCTGTAAAAGGCTAATTTAGATATATATTTTTGGTTTTCCTTTTTATAGCCTTGAAAATGAGACCAAAGTCTTGAATCGTTGGCAACAATAAAGCTGTTTTGCCTCTTCACCTGATATATATATATATATATATATAATATATATACTATATATATATGTGTGTGTGTGTGTGTGTGTGTGTGTGTGGTGTGTGTGTGTGTGTGTGTGTGTGTGACCAACTATTTTCGATTACCAGTCAGATACCTAGTTTGGATCAGAAGAGGAATTTTAAATTCACGAAAACATACTTTCCTCGCTCTCGGTCCAATTATTGCCACTGGGATTAGGAGAGAGGAGAGAGGAGAGAGAGAGAGAGAGAGAGAGAGGAGCACTTTCGCATATGGAAAGAAAGTCCCGCCTCCCGTTGGCCCTTCATGGCAATACAAACTTAACTTTTATTTACTCTACGCGTCCTTTGCAGGTTTTAAGCAACTCCGTGCCCTCATTAACTTACAGAGAAATATGAAGAAATATATGAGTGCTTTCACAGCAAGGAGAGAGAGAGAGGAGAGAGAGAAGAAGAGATAGAAGAGAGAGATAAATGATCACATGAAGTTTTTCGATTTCTACGGTATCGTAACCGAATAAAAAAAAAACGATCGTCACCCGTAACGCTTGAGTCGATCGTATATATGTGTGTGTGTTACAGTAGGACTGTGATACCAGGGAATTCGTGAAATCACCAATTGACATTTGATTCCCTAAGAAGGGATAGCACTAAACACGGCGAAACAGTGATTCATCTAAACTGCTTCTCCGTGTTTTAGTACTAGCCCTCCGGGGATCAATGTCCCTCTAAGGGAATTGGGGATTTCACCAATTTCCCAAACATTTCAGGGATTTCGTGCAATCCCTCGTTTCACAGTTTTGCTGTAACATATATATATATATATATATATATATATATATATATATATATAGATATATATATATATATATATATAGAGAGAGAGAGAGAGAGAGAGAGAGAGAGAGAGAGAGAGAGCAGTGTTTTTTATAGTTAGTATGTTAAGGAGTTTAGAACTGAGAACACTACTCTAACCGTATCACAGTAATTTTATCATATCCCTATTTTATCGAAGGAATTTCACATACGACTATGTTTCATTGGTAAAGCAAATAGTGTGAACCTCGATCTTGGTTATTTGAAGGTTCATAACGTAAATAAAAAATGAAACCATTAAAGAACCAAAAGTTAAAAGACCCTTTAACTTGGTAAGATAACATAGTCGCAGTTATTTATTACTCTTCATAATATTTGGTTGTTTGCTGTTATACCCACTTTATGAAAACCAAAAATTAGATGTTTGATCTTTATTCTCCTTTGTGCATAACACACTACGGAGGGAAAGAGAGGGAACCGTAATAAATAAGACACATTGTTATTTTTTTACTTAAAATGCTAATTATGCTTTTTTTCAAGTCTTGTTTACTAAGATTACTTGTCTGTGCTTTTGCTAGTGGTAAGAGATAATGGCCAGCTTGTTTTAATGTCCTGTTCTGCTCCATATAGTTAAGTTATGCAAATTTGTATCTGACAACATTGAAAGAATATATAATGCTTAATCTCAGATCTTTGCCCCATTGGGTTTAATTTAATATTAAAGGACTGAGTATATCTCTAGCTTCCTAGCTAGAAGATTTAATTTCAATGAAGTCATCGGATATCAAGGAAAGCATATCCGCTCCCTTGGATCAACAAAAACGTTCCTAAAATGATTAATTTTCACTTTAGTTTATTTTTTTGTTGGGATTTCGCACTTCCTTTTACGTGACAAAAAGTAACCACAATCGTAGAGTAATTCATTCATTTGATCATTCATTTTGCCTGTCTGTCTTTTTCGTCGCGCGCGCACATAGCACAGACTGTAGTTAAGATTCACATCAACCGTGCATTTGATGCCTAGGTTTGTCCCCTTACGACGCTCCTGATTGGCTGTTGATGAGCCAATCACAGGGCTGGAAACTTACAGTCCTCTCTCGAGAGTTAACATAGGCAGGATGTAGGTTCCTCCTCTCCTGAGGGATCTGTCTTTCAAACGTATACCTCAAGAGAGGTGGAACACACATCCTGCCCATGTGAACTTTCGAGTAAGACTGTGATTGGCTTATCAACAGCCAATCAGGAGCGTCGTAAGGGACTGGCCTAGACATCAAATACACGGTTGATGTGAATCTACTATAGTTGCTGCGTTGTTGATGTAAAGGCTGACATCGTTCATTTCGAACTCTTGGTTTATTCCGTGCTGGATAGTCTCTGACGAAATGTCAGATCAACAGGGGAGGACACAAATCAGCCTCCCTGACTGGCAGAGAGCTGTGCGACTCTAACAGTCTTCTGTCGATCTCGTTTGGAGACAGGCTGATTTCGAGACTTTATTGCGCTACGCTGATCTGTACACAAATCCTGCATGCTCGTCTTCTATATAGTTTTGATGTGAATCTACTATAGTCTGTACAACATCAATTATACCATTAACAACATGTTTTGCTAAATATGAATGGCAGTTTTCCACTAATTAATCTTACACATGATCTTTTCAATTCTCCTGATAATTCGTTTTTTCAGACTCAGCTACGTTGTTGAGTAGAATTCTAATATTCATATTTGTCATAATTGGGATATTTGTCAAAAAAGTTTTGTCAAAAATATTTTATTATATATTTTGCTTATATCTCTTTTAATGGCCATCAAAAGAGATATAAGCAAAATCTAAAAGATATTTTTTTATAAATTGATTTAATGGGCCTTTTCTACTTGAGACGTATTCTGTTTTAACATAAGAATTTATACATATATATATATATATATATATATATATATATATATATATATATATATATATATATATATATATATGTGTGTGTGTGTGTGTGTGTGTGTGTGTGTGTGTGTGTAACTGAATCACGAAGTTAGGAACGTGATAAATCCATAAATAACAAATTTTGATATATGCCACGAAGGAAAAATAAACGAAGGAGGATCTGCGAGACCTTTCAACGTCCTTTACTAAGCAGAAACTGTTTCTGCTTAGTAAAGGACATTTAACGTCGAAAGGTCTCGCAGATCCTCCTTCGTTTATTTTTCCTTCGTGACATATATCTTTATATGTATACACACACACACACACACACACACACACACATATATATAGATATATATATATATATATATATATATATATATATATATATATATATATATTTATACATACATATGTTCCTTTTTTATCTTTATAGTATGTATTTTAAAGTGTTGTAGTTACTTTTAGATATAGCCAACCAGTGTAGTTTTCTTACTGTTTCTGTTTTTATATCATATATATATATATATATATATATATATATATATATATATATATATATATATATATATATATATATATATATATATAGGATGATCACTTCAATCGCATGCGAGATTATTGTATCGGTTCCTCCTGAGGAGAAAAAATAAATGTCCAATATCTGTCTCCTGAGCGACATCCAAGAGAGACTTGGCCTCCCTCCAGTCGAGGCGTAAAAACTCACACCCGATACTTTGAGGAAATCCCGGAGGAGAAATTGTTGCGGGCAGATTCCAGTTGGTATTTGGGAACGTTCGGGATTTCATACATTTTCTCATCTCGAAGTCTGGAATGTTTTGCGTTGCGAATTTATTAAAACGATAAAATTATATATTGCTGGAATGCAGAGAAATGGGAAAACGGGAGAGAAGCTACGTGAGAGCCATAGTAAAAGTTCACTGGATAAACGTGAGAGACTTAAATTTAGAAAAGCTAGAAGTCTTCAAGATGAGGGATATGGATGTTAGGGTGATATAACGACGCACAAATTACGTATTGTTTTGTTTTGGTCTTTTAGGGCATAAATGTAAATAATGCAAACCATGTAATTAAAAAGCAATGCACAGATAAAAACAGATGATTGGTAATGCCTACCGGTGACATAGAGATGAATTCGCTAATCAAATCAAAATGATTAGAAAATGACTATTCACAATTAAGGGGCGAACACAAAATGTAGAACCGTTGGTCATGGCTTCGTTCACTATCGAGATTTTAAGATTTCATATTCAATGGCCAGTATATTGCGGTATCGTTGCATTTTATTTATTTTTATTCTTTCCAGCTTTGTCGCCATTCATGGTCGCTGTTTCTAATGAGTCTCTTCCATCTACGTCTGTCCTATGTTCCATGCATCTGTTATTCCTGATACTCTGTGGCCTGCATTTTACGGTACCGTTGCTTTTAGTCTACGCATTTGTCATTCCATCTCCCGCGTTTATGAAGAGTAAAAAGTTTTCATGGCAGGTGTTTTAATGGAGAGTTAAAACAATTTCCGAAAGGCAGTAGAATCATTAATTAAGAGGGGCTTCAATTTTTTTTCGTCGCTCTAAGCGTAATGGCCCCGTGTCCGATGCCTGCAAAAGAGAGGGCCGAGGCTTTCGAAGTCGAAAATTGATGGGTTTTCGTGAGCTGAAGCTGGACACAAAAATTGTGCTTTTTCGCTCCCGAGGAAGAATGGTATGAAAAGCCTCGTCCGGAAACAGGAATTGTACTTTATGTATACAAGAGGTCAAAATACTATCGCCGTTTTTTTTTTTTTTTTTTTTTTTTTTTCAGGCGTTTCGACTGAGAAAATATTCGTAGATAAGAGTTGGAAAATCAAGAAAGAAGGGGAAGGGAAGCGTAGTGTAGAAGCTGTGATGATGGTTGGACTGAACAATAGTATTAATCCATTCCCCACAGCGAGTCATCATTTTCCTCAAATATCTTTCAAACTAATTATTTGATCTAAATGGTATTTTGACACATCAAAGAGACACTTCCCGCTAATGTTTGGTAATAGAGAGCTTTGTCAAATGGTGATAGTTAAGGCGTTTTCGCGTGACTTATTTGGTGTTGCCAAGAGTCACCAACCTATGCATTCGAACGCCCTTTATATCCAACCCGTCCTCCCCTTCCTCCCTCCCTCTCCCTTCCCCTCCTCATCCCTCCTCAGTCTACTTTCCTGACCTCCCGTCTCAGCTCCGCCACTTTTCCTGTCTATTATACTATAATTGAGTAGCATTGGATATTATTAATATGTTGGGTTTTTTTAGATTCTGTCTAAATTTATTATTTTCCTAAGTTATATAAATAGTAGTAGGCCAAAGAGCATATGACCTTAGCACTATTCACCCAGTATAATGTGGTGCCCACTCCTATTGACATGTTGACTACGAGCTGGGAAGATAAGGTAACCAAAATTAAATCACACAGTTTAACCTACAACACAGAATCCAGTATATATAGTATAATTAACACGACTGTATATTAGAATGGTTAAGGAATTATGAAATCGCGCGCTCTCTCTCTCTCTCTCAACATTCTACAAACATCACTCAAAATGCTTCATCATTCCACAAACATCTCTCTCTCTCTCTCTCACACACACACAACACACACACACACAAGCTGAACGATTATTTGGGCTACTTTCACACGAGGCATTTTTTTCCGTTTAATAATGTTTTTTTAACCAAAACATTACAAACGTAACGAATTTCAGAGCTTCGCAAACCGAGAAATGAAATGTGTGATGGATGACGCAACCGCCCTGCGTCACCCCGGCCTTGTTATCGTAGGAGGCCTCTGGCTCGAGTTGATTTATCTCCCAGAACCTCCTCGTGAAATGACGCTCGCATGACGACGTAGACTAATTAACCTGCGTTGACACCACATTGTGAATTCTTAGAGCTGTCATGAGGGTCGCCCCTCGGTCGACGCAGGATATAACGCTAACGTATTATAATGCCGCATAAAACATAGAAAACAACTATGACCGGCAGCTCTCCAGTTGCTCACCAGATGTGGTAGAGCGAGGGTGCGTCCCAAGGCTTCAGAAAGCGCTGCCAGATGCACGATCATGGCTAACCTTAACCTTGAATAAAATAAAAACCACTAAGGCTAGAGGGCTGTAATTTGGTACGTTTGATGATTGGAGGGTGGACGATCAACATACCAATTTGCAGCCCTCTAGCTTCAGTAGTTTTCTTTAAGAAAACTAAAAAAACGAAGGAATTTTCAAAAATATTCTCCATATTAGAAATGTAATTAAAAGTATATAATGACCTTTAATTAGACCGGAATATTTAAGTATGGCTTATCATACATATGAATATACCTAACCTAACCTAACTACCTGCTCCCACGATAATTGATATTGCTGACAAGTCCTTATTGCTGTGAGTAGCAGAGAAAATGTGTCAAGGTAAAATGGTCTCAAGTCAGAGCTGTCACGTCTCCTACTGCTGTTACATGGTCACATCTTTGAAATCTATTTCCTGTTATTTAGGAACTGCTCCTCCGGCACTGTTATGGATTCTTATCTCCTGAGGAGATTGAAGGTTGAAGCTGGAAGGAAATGAAGTCGGTCTATGGCAGAAGCGGAGACAAAAACAATCGGAATTAAATCTGGCAGAATGGTAGTGAAAACTATCACTACGTAAAGACCTACGAACAAAGAAAGCTCAGACCGTGGTTATGAAAACTAGACCTACTGACAAAGAAGTTGAATGATTTTCTCTTTAAACGACTTAAATCTCAGGAACCCACTTCTAATGAGAGAAGGTCAGTGCATGAGAAAGTAAAATCAGAAATGGGTGTTTTGTATGTATGGTGTTTTTACGTTGCATGGAACCAGTGGTTATTCAGCAACGGGACCAATAGCTTTACGTGACTTCCGACCACGTCGAGACTGAACTTCTATCGCCAGAAACACACTCTCTAACTCCCCAACGGAATAAGCCCGAGAATCGAACTCCAGGGTCACGAGGTAGCAGGTCAAGACCATACCGATTGGTATCGATTTCCTATAAAATATTTGCTTCTCTTCGATGAGGATTCTCCTTCCCTTTAAGAATATTCCAGCCGTAATTTCAGACTCCAATTCCGTTGCAGTTAATTATGGCCCTGATTAGCTGACTGTAACTTGGCCCAGCGGAGTCTAAGTAGGATCAAGGAGAAGCTGCCCACGCGCAGGAGCGCGGTGGACTCGAGGGGATATATACAAATTCAATAATTACCTCATTATTATTATTATCATTATTATTATTATTATTATTATTATTATTATTATTATTATTATTATTATTATTATTAACGAACAGCCTATGAAAATAGTGAACGTGGTTTTGTTTTCATATATTTTCGCTTACTCGGGGAGTAATCCTGCAAACTGTTGTTGTTGTAGTTGTAGGGGGGTAGGAAAGGTCTGTGGAAGAGCCTTACAAAAGGTCTAAAAAAGGTGTTTTGCGTTGAGATAAAGATACAGGAATTTTAGGATAGGATATTTATGGTTCATTCATTAGAATGGAAATGTTAAAAATAAATTATGTGCATGTTTTAACAGTGCAGAAAAAGTTATTTCTAAAAAAAAAAAAATATAACATATTTATTTTGATTTTCGTTGATGAAACAAAGCCCTATTTGACAGTAGATTTTAGAACGTTTTAATTTATGTTAAAAGTCAGGAATATAATGTTGACAACTTACGCGTGAGGGAGAAAATCTTGCACGCATTCCGAGTAAGCAGGAGGTCGGACTGCGCCTTGTTTAACTTCACCAAAAAGATTCGTTCTTCTTCTGCAAGCGGTGGACGAGGCACTGAAGATGCCAAAGCAAATTATCTTTGCTTTCATCTTCGTCTCCCGAGGGAAAGTGGTTTCAGTTTATCTTCCGGTGCAGAAATTTGAGTTAGTTTACTTAGAGGAGCTCGAATGAGAGTTTCTTGTTACATTAAACATCTCTGAATTCAAGAAAAAAAAAACGCTTTACGTAACATGACACAGTCTGCGTCTCAGTGAGTTTGCGAGTTAGTCGTAAATGTGGCTTATTTGTTTGTTTGGTGTTTTAACGTTGCATGGAATTGGTGGTTATTCAGCAACGGGACCAACGGGTTTACGTGGCTACCGAACCACGTCGGGAGTCAACTTCAATCACCTCAAATACACATCTCTCACCCCTCAATGGAACGCCCAAGAATCGAACTCGTGGCAAACGAGGTGGCACTCGAGCGCCATACCGACCACGCCACTGAGGCTCTGTAAATGTAGCCATCACTTACCGTAGTGGAATGGACACACACACACACACACACCTCATATATATAAGATATATATATATATATATATATATATATATATATATATCTATAATGTATCCGTATCACCGTTTATCATAGAATAGTACAGTATTCATTAATAAGACTAAATAAGTGGCCTTGTATTATTTTGGGGCTTTCAGATTCAATTATTCCAATTTTTGTGTTCCCTAATTAAAAAAAAAACTTAACTCAGTGTATTTAAGTTTTTAAATGCTTTGGCTTATTTCGATGAAGATAAGTAATGATTTATTTTTCGATAATTTTGAATGTTTATGTTAACCTCTTAAACGATTTTTAGAAATAATTGTTTCAAATCAAATGGAAGTGTAATTATAAGGCGTAAAATAAACTAATTTAATAAGAAGGGACCAACCGTGACTTCGAACTGCGCTACGTGAAGTGATAATTAATTAAACATTGGAAGTAATTATCAATACAGATGGGACTGAATACGAACGTGGTAATATTCATAGATAGAATCGTCAAAATAAGCGAAGCAAATTACCCTCCCAAAAGGTCCTCACCAAGAAAAAGAACAAAGCTAACAAGGCTTGATGCGACCTCCAGCTTAGTCGGGACGCATGCATGATTTTCCTCTGATGCATAAGTTATAAACATTATATTCCTAACTTTTAGGTTACACCGAAAATTAAAATAAATACACTATATTTTATTAGAAATAATTTTTCTGTACTGTTTAGCATGAACATTATATATATTTTTTCATTTTCATTCAAATAAATATATCGTAAATATCCTATTCTAAAATTCCTGTAATTTTAACTCAACGCGAAACACCGTTTTTTAGACTTATTAACGTCTTCCATAGACCTTTCCTAGTCCCCCAACAACAACAAAGTATTTTATAAGCTTATTATCGGCAAATCATTACATGCGGTATTTACTTTTGCTGGTTCATGTGTACTACATGTTAGGTAGTTAACTAAAGAAATGTTATGCAATCGAACAGTCAGTACAAAACCTAATCTCTGTGCTAGCAATTAGAATAATTTGTTGACTAATTGACTGAATCCCAGAGATGATATTTATTACTCCAGATGTATTGCTTACTCGGAAGTAAGCCTGCAAACTACTTTATTGTTGTTGTTGTTGTTCTTCTTGCTGTTGTTGTTCTTGTGGGTTGGGCGGGGTAGGAAAACCCAATGGAAAAGCCTAAAAAGGTCTGAAAAAGGTGTTTCGCGTTGAGTTAAAGATACAGGAATTTTAGGATAGGTTATTTATGATTTATTCATTAGAATGAATGATTTATCTATTAGAATGATTTATCTATTAGAATAGAAAATAAATATTGTTGCATGTTTGAACAGTACAGAAAAATTATTCCTAATAAAATATAGCGTATCTAATTTAATTTTCGTTGGTGAAACATCGCACAATTTGACCTTCGATTTAAGCAAGCGCCTCGAGTAAGCTGGAGGTCGCGCCTTGTTCTGATCATGTCTACAGGGCTAAGCGTTTTTAAGTGACCTTTTTCACAGCCGTATAGTAAACGTCATAAGTATCATCATATCCATATGAAAGGGCTTTCCTACACGATTAGTGCCAAAGTGGGCTTTGTTTATCAAAGGAAATACATAATTTATGTGGTTAGGTAAAACCGTTTTAGAGCCAGGCTAATGGCCTTTGCCTGCACGGAGCAGATCCATTTAGCTATTCGGAAAAATGCTCATTGAGGTGTGGTTTGAGCGAAATAATTTTTAGAATGCATTGTGAAATAAAGAGAGGCGTCAGTTCATGAGCTTGTTGTGCTTGGCTGTAAATGAATTGTTAATAACAAGGTAAATGGCCATCTTAAGCAGAGCTGACCAAAGATGAACAGTTACTGTTCCATGTTTTCATTACTTTTCACAAGATGAACCCTATTCCACGTATTCAAGTATATTATTTCTTATATATATATAATATATATATAATATATATATATATTATATAATATATATATATCATATATATAATATATATGATGCTGATTCCTTTCTTGAGTTTATAAATGTTTAACATTCCAACGTTAAGGTTTACCCTGGAAAAGAAAATGAAAATCAGCTTTCTTTTTTAGACGTCCTTGTTTGAAGACAAAAATAATATTTTTAACACCACGATTTTTAGGAAAAGAACGTTCACGGGCTTAGGGTCAAATTTTTATAGTTTTTGTTCGTTTAATTTTAAAATTAATTCTGTTTTTACTCTCCTCCACAGGCTCTTACGCTAACTTCTGATTGGTTTCTGTTCCAAGATGAGAACGCCTTTCTATGCAAATATTTTAAAGAAAACTGCTT
This sequence comes from Macrobrachium nipponense, assembly GCF_015104395.2. Lineage (NCBI taxonomy): Eukaryota > Metazoa > Arthropoda > Malacostraca > Decapoda > Palaemonidae > Macrobrachium > Macrobrachium nipponense. The sequence continues at coordinate 75,126,426 of NC_087206.1, forward strand.
TCCCTCTGAACTGTCTTAAAGACACTTCGCTTGCTTTTAGACAAGTACTTCTCCCTAAGAATTACAAAATTTAATGTTCCTAAATTGAATTTTTATGCCAAGTCCTTTTTTATTTAGTGATGACTTTAGAAAAACATTTTCCCAACATATCCAAAATAAGTTTGGAAGCTATTAAGGTTCATTTGATTCCCATTAATCCTGTTACCTTTGGGTCATTATTCAAGTTTAAATATCGTCTGTGCCCTTATATGTCCTCCGGGTGTGTGTGTATAGCTATAATTTTCCTAAATGTAATTTAGGAACTTATATTGGATCCACCAGGAGGCTTCTGAAGGTACGCATAGATTCACATCGTGGAGTAAGTTATAGGACAGGCAGCAAAATTGCAAACCCAGAGTTTTTTAATATTAGAAATCATTCGAAAATATGTAAAACATCCATTAAAACTAAGGACTTTACAATTGTAGGACGAGCTTCCAACTGCCACGATTTGACATTCTTAGAATCGTTAATGATCAAACGACTCGTCCCTTTGTTAAGCAGCCAAACCTCTGCTGGCACACTGTGCCTCTCTTAGTTTCTTCCTTTTATCTCCAGTCTTGGCATTGCCGCTGAATAGGTTGGTCCAATTTTACTTTACTTGAATATTTCTTATTAATTTTTTTTTGTTTTATTTGTTTTTTTACTTATTTTAATAATTTGTGTCCTGTTTAGTTTACGTTTTTTGTTTTTAAAGGTGTCCTTTCAGTCTTTAATATTTTAAGCTTGTAATCATTGTGCAACTTTTATATTTCAAATTCTTAGCTTTATTGTAATTTATTTTATGCTATCTATTTTGTATAGCCCTCGAAAAATGTAATGAAGACATTACGAAACGTCGGGAATAAATTGACCCTCTTAGCAAATCTTTATGTCCTTCTCCTCATTGATATATATATATATATATACACACACACCACACACACATATATATATTATATATATATATATATATAATATATATATAGTATATATATATATATATATATCTATTCGTTACGTTCCATATATTTGCGTAATCCAGTTATGCACATACATTCATATTTATATGTATATGCATATATATATTATATATATATATAATAGATATATATATATATATATATATATATATATATATATATATATACATAAACTTATATATACATATGTTTTAAACATATACGCATGTATGTATGTGTATATATACGTATTTATGTGTTTGCGTTCAAAATTTGCTTTTACACTCGCAATATAGTTGTCTATGTCTCCTATGAAGAGGTTGAAATTTTCATCATAATCATATCTCATAATAGATGATATAATTGAAACCGAAGCCGATTAGAACACCAGATTCCGTTTTGAGGAATTTGTCCTCATTCCAACCGTTTGAGTGATAATAGGGAATCGGATTCCACTTCGGCGAATTCAATTGCCCTAATTATCTGGACATAATCGGTGGAAGGTAATCGATTGGTTCTTTACTTCTCTTGTATTCTCTCGCTCTTAAAGCGCTTTGCATCATTGAACGAATAACTTTTTTTTTTTTTTTTTTAGCTGATAGGTAAGATGGATGAAAGATGAGTGAGGGCTAACAGTTAGCTAACAATGGTAGGGAATAGTTTTGAAAGTTAAGAGTAATATCAAGTGTGGTTTATCCACAATTCTATTTGGGCAAGGGTACATTTTTTTTTAACTAATATCAACATAATACAATAATGATTTTACATTATATCAACAGGGTGAATTGTACAGATTACACAAAGTATAAACATATTAAACAAAAGTTTCCATTTTGCGGTAATTCATTGGGAGTGAAACGTAATGAAATCGATATTCGAACCCAAACTGTGGTAATAAAAATCGTTATAAAACTGTACGATAATATATATATTATATATATATATATATATATATATATATATATATATATATATATATTCTTAATTGACGGGAAAATCCATTTCAGTTTTTTCAAGTAACCATTTGGTTGATATATAAATACCGTTGAATTTGCAGCAATGTCAAGAATTACCTTATAATATTATGAGGTTTTTATGGGGAAATTCCCATAAAACCTCATAATATTATAAGGTAATTCTTGACATTGCTACAATTGGACTCATTTGGTTGATGTAAATACCGTTGAATTTGTAGCAATGTCAAGAATTACCCTTAAGAATTGAGTTTGTTATGGGGGCGGGGGTATCTGTATTAGACATTGTTTAATGGGTTTGATTCCATTACCTACTTTTGTTGGAATAGTGTGCCCTTGAATATGAAAACGTTAAATAATTAAATAAATAAAAAAAAAGTGTCAAAGATGTCAGCTTACTAAGCACCGGCCTTTTTAGATCATTGACGTCGGACCGAGAGAGTTTGTCAAATCAAATGACACTGCTGTGCTGCTCCTCTGAAATAAAGGAAACTTATGCCGAAATGTTTTCGATTTTGACAGATTCAGGATGCTCTGGTGTCATAATGCAAACCTCGTGTGGATATTAGTCTCTGGCGCACAACAGAAATTTCCAATAAAAATCTACGGTCAAATAGCGCGTTATTTCACCAACGAAAATTGAAGTAAATATGCTATATTAGAAATGATTTTCTGTACTCTTTAACATGCACCTTATGTTTTACATTTTCATCTTAATAAGTAAATCATAAATAACCTATTCTAAAATTTCTGTATCGTTAACTCGACGCGAAACACCTTTTTCAGACATTTTTATGCTTCCCTACCCCATCCTCCTCCCCCCCAACTTCAACAACAAAGTAGTTTGTAGGGTTACTCCCCGAGTAAGCGAAGAAATTCATGCTGACGGCCTGCACCCTTCGGTGCTCCTCATAATGATAATTTAATTATCGAGAATATATATTCATATACAAATAAATAAACACATACATACGTACATACATACACAAATTCATAGCTGCTGAATATGGCAAATTGCTTATACACAATGCGAACATAATTTACAACAGTGATTCCATTGGTAAACTAATTCTCAAGGAAAAAGATCTCAATCAATCACATTTATTTTTCCTAATTAAAGTACAAATTTATTTCTAATTCGTGTTAATGTCATCTGAGATGAGTCAGAAAAACGAGAGGATTTACAACGTTTGTGGTCCCAACCGTCTTTTGCAAAACAGCCTCGAATGAGAAAAAGGACCCCATGTAGTCCATCTCGCCTAGCCCTGTAGACCTGGGTTTTGTTTGTTTTATGGTGTTTTTACGTGTGCATGGAACCCAGTGGTTATTCAGCAAAAGGGACCAACGACTTTACGTGACTTCCGAACCATGTCGAGAGTGAACTTCTATCACCAGAAATACACATCTCTCACACCTCAATGGAATACCCGAGAATCGAACGCGCGGTCACCGAGGTGGTACGCCAACACCATACCGACCACGCCACTGAGCGCTAAGATGGCCGTGGATATCGCAGTTCTCGTAAGGAGCTGGACGCTTTGACATTTCGCCACGATTCAAAGGTTGAAGTGTCAATGTGGCAAGCACAGATGATGGTTCTTTCTTCCCTCTGAAAACTGGGAATGTGGATGAGTTATTCAGAAATGTGCTGCTTAAGAGTTTCAAGAGCGAAGTCCTGCTTCTGTTAGTGACAGATCTCGTTCCGGCCTATTTAAGAAAACTGGTTATGACTGATTTAATGATTTGCTTGGCGTTGGTTTCAGAAATCATTGCATGTTCTCTCAATTTACGAATCAATGAATAGTTCAGTATGTATCAGTCTACACAATTACACAAAACACACACACTGACATAGCCTACATGTATAACTGAATCACGCAAGTTTGGAACTTGATAAATGCATAAATAAAGGTATAAGCCACGAAGGAAAGTGAAACACTGGAGTAACTGCAAGATCTTTCGACTCACGTCTGCTAAGTGAAGGGCGTGAGTCAAAAGACCTTGCAGCTACTCCGTTGTTTATCTTTCCTTCGTGGCTTATACCTTTTTTTTATATAGCCTACATATACGCATATATTATACGTGTGTGTGTGTGTGTGTATGTGTCCGAGAGCGGTCTGAGTCGATGATGTATACACATCTACTGACAAACGTGTGTACTTTCTAGCACATACTCTGAGCTTATGAATCAATGAATAGTTCGGTATGTATCAGTCTACACACACACAGACACATACACAAACTTACAAATACGTATAAATATTTTACGTATACACATCTACTAACAAACGCGTACTTTCTATGTGAATGTTCCACAGCCCACTTTTTTATCTTGCCGACTACATTCTCCTGCAGCTGTTCCAATTTCCATGGAAGGTTCACCAAGATCCTGAAATGGCATCAATCGAGATATTGCGCGACGTTCGGGAGAGTCTGTTGGCTGGACTTAAGCGCTCTCTTTCCTTCGGTTATGGAACGCCCAGCGATCTTCATACGTATTGGATGGCTCCATCTACTACTACTACTGACCGGCCGGGCCAGCGACTGCGGCATTCAAATGTGTGTTAAGTCGTTTAGAAAGTCCTCTGGCGCCCACTATGGATCTTCACACTTCTCTCTCTCGTTTGATATGAAGTTTATATATATATATATATATATATATATATATATATATATATATATATTATATATACACATCGAGCTACAAATGTCCTTTAATATCTTATTTGCTCCACCTCGGAATTAATATATTTCATATATGCTTAACCATAGGGGAATTTTTTAGGCGATAAGATAATTGTCGGCTCCCGGGCGCGAACCCTCGAAACCAAACAAATCCAGGACGACAGTAAAGTTTTAACGGACCCCACCACCGTAAGAGGCTATAAGATTATGCCGCCTCTCTCTCTCTCTCTCTCTCTCTCTCTCTCTCTCTCTATATATATATATATATATATATATATATATATATATATATATATATATATATATATATATATATATATATATATATATATACATATATATATATATATATTATATACATATACATATATACTATATATATATATATATATATATATATATAATATATATATATATATATATATATACATATATATATATATATATATATATATATATATATACATATACATATATATATATATATATATATATATATATATAATTTTTGTTATAACAGAAACATTTTTTACCAGTTTTTTATATATATAATATATATATATATATATATATATATATACTTGTAATACTGAATAGGGTCCATCTTGTGGAATAGTTCATGCAATAGTTCATGTCTGGTCAGCTCTGCCATTTGCCTTGTTATTAGAAATTCATTTAAAGACAAGCACAACAAGCTCATGAACTGACCCCTCTCTTTATTTTACAAAAGCATTCTAAAAATTATTTCTACAAACCAGAGAGTTCACATACATCCTTCCTAAGTGAACTCTCGAGAAACACTGAGAGTTTCCAGCCCTGTGATTGGGTTATCAACAGCCAATCAGGAGCGTCGTGAGGGACTACTGGCCTAGACATCAAATGCACGGGGCGGGCAATGTGAATCTACTATAGCATTCATCTCCGGAATTTGCGCCCAAGTGTCTACGGCACTGCAGACGTAGCTGAATATCGGTGAGCTATATCTGATTTGGGAAGACTCAAAAGATAAGTCCCTAGAATTACTTCCAAATACTCACACAAGTCAATCAGATTCAAGTTCAAGATTTCCAGAAAAGGTAGAATCCGTTTACAGACTGCATTACCATAACTTTAAATTCTCGTCGGCCTAATTCTAATTGCTACCTCTCGTACTCGAGAATTTGAGCTGCTGTGAGCTACCAATTTCTTGCCAAGAGACGTACCTACCGTCCGAATGCAAAATGAGAAAACTTTCACTGTATCTCTCAAACTTTCTCTTCTTATTTTTTTTCAATGCGTGGAACCAGGTGTTCTCGACTCTCAAGCACTGGAAATTTTGATTTCGCCCCAAAAATCAGGAGGTTGCTAAGAAATTCACAATCTCGTGAAAAAAAAAGAAATAAAAAACAATCTGTGCCATAAAAAACCACAGTTGCATAGTAAAGTATGCGTGCATTAAGCTATAATTGTCCTTAATATCCAATTCGCTTTGCCTCGGAATTAAGATATTTTCATGTATGTTAACCGAAGGGGAATTTTTTAGTTGATAATACTTTTGTCCTCCCGTGGGACGAAATTATTATCAATTAAGAAATTCCCCTTCCTTTTACATATATGAAATTATATTAATTCCGAGGTAGAGCGAATTGGGATATTAAAGGACATTTGTAGCTTAATGCATGTATATGAATTCATAGTAAAGTATATTACTACGTAAAGTAAACAAAGACTTTTGACCACCTAAACTGTGTTCCTCATCAGTGTTGACGTCTAAAACTGATGAGGTTCGAAAGACTTCGTTTATCTTACATAGTAAAATACTTTACTCTGAATTGTGGATTTTTATGACACAATCTGGCGTTTCTTACTATGCTCTTTAGGGACGGGTGTTCTATACGGTATATAAATAAAATAAAATATTGGTTTCTCTTAATAATCTAAAGTAAACCTATATTTTCTTGATTTAAGTAAATTCTGGAAGTGTCACGAATTAGACGTAAATATCTTTCTACTTTTAGACCTTATATGAAAATTTCTGAGAGTTGTTAGCAAAAAACATTTAGTAACGTCAGTCACGCTATCTTGAGAGTGATTCATGTGATATTCTTAATTAAACTTTTCCTGCTTGATTGCTTTCGTTAATGAAAGAAAACCCAGTCTGCTTTGATTTAGACACTGAATACCCAAGAACAAAAGCAAATGATCAATTCAAGCAGGAATGATTATAGGAAAAAAGGAAAAAGAAAACAATAATAAAACTGCAGTCTATTCCTCTCATTTCTAAATAGATATCGAATTTAAAAAAAAGTTTTTATCCAAACAAATTATTTACAAAAAAGATGAACTAATCTAGAACGACATACATTTTCATCTAGAGTACATTATAGCTTCCAATGTTACAAAAATTCTTAGTAAAAAATGCTTAATAAACTTGTTTGTTGAATAAGGCTATGATATCTCTTCGGTTTTGTATAACGGAAACTTTCATTCTATTCACAATCAAACGTTCAGGCACATTGCCTAAAGTTAGGGTTTTCGTAGTGGGGAACTCTGAACATAATATGCGTTCAAGTATGATAATAGAACAGCTTATAAGCAAAGTTCAACATTCCAAAATATTGCAGTATATTCCTGTAGATTTTATTCACCCCCTAAGTTACAACGGGAAGGGGATGGGGGAAGGGTGGAGGAGGAGGTAGAGGCTTAAAACCTACCCAATGATATAAGTTGGGTCAAAGGATGGCCTAATGGTAAATTTTGTTTAGATCGGTCAAGCGGTTCGGATTTCTATGGCACACAAACATACAAACTTGTGTGCCAATTACAACCATGCAAAGATTCACTTATATATAAATGAGTGTGAATGCATGTATGTATATATATATATATATATATATATATATATATATAGATATAATATACATATGTATATATACCTCTTTTATTTAGCCCATAAGTCTTATATAAGCTTTTGAGTGACAGCACACGCTCTCAAACACCAGGCATCACTTTGGGAAAACCGCCAGATCGGAAAATTGCTAACAGTGGGCTTTCGTTCCTCGTCATTAACATCTCATTGGCGGGTTTCCGACGAATTTGAAAAGGGCGCGGGGGATGTCTGTCTGGCTCCCCTCACGATGGAAGTCCTTCTGGATGGAAGTCTTTCCTTCTCACGTGTCAGTAGATCATTTAGCCTCAAAGACGATGTCTTCTTCTTCTTAAGTTTCCTCGTTTGTTTGTTTGTTTGTATGGTGGAACCAGTGGTTATTCAGCAACGGGACCAACGTCGAGAGTGAACTTCTATCACCAGAAATACACATCTCTCACTTCTCAATGGAATGCCCGAGAATCGTCTAAAGGGTGAACCGAGTTGATGGTTAAATAAGTCTCGTATCCAAGATTAATTTGATTTCCGTTCCAGAGTGACCATTGATTTCAGTACTGGAAAAGAGTGCCTACTTCTATTTTCAATCATGTGTTAATTTTATTTCTATTTTTCACTCTCAGTTCCCTGTATTCGGGTAACTTTATTGATCTAGACTCCCTCGAAATACTCATTCAGTAGCCAAACCGCTGGATTTTCCTTCTTGAAGTATGTTTTCATATGCGTTCATACTCCAAGAGTCTTTCCCATGTGGCAAGAATGGGCTGCGTAAATTGAGGCGAGTTTCTTGGTCTCTGACTGTTTGTCTGAATACACAATGACAATGTTGACGATCGGCTTAAAGGTTTTCATAGACATCTTCTCGAGGTAAAGCGTCTTTCCAGAATCAAATGTTTAATCTTTATTGAAGTGATGGAATAACTCAGCATTAAATTACGTCTCCAGATGGAAAGTCAATATTGAAACTGCGTCCCATTCATAACACTTTGCAAGTTTATTTATTTATTTATATTGTTTGTTTGTTATTTACACTGATTTTTAGGCATACCTGCCAATCACTGGGGCCACTGAGTCCATTCAGAGCTGAAGCCTCCGTAGGAGGGTAGTGCAGTCAGTAGACCCCATGCGGTGCACTATAGGCATTACTTAAGGTTCTTTTTTGTGTTAATTCCTGATGGCCCCTAGCTGCAACCACTTTCGTTTTTTTACTGTACCTCCTTTCATATTATCTTCCTTTTATCTTACAGTCCACCTTCTCCTAACAGTTGACTCATAGTGCGACTTGCTTTGAGGTTTTCCTCCTGTTACATTTTTCAAACCTTTTACTGTCAATTTCCATTTCAGCGCTGAATGACCTGATAGGTCCCAGTGCTTGTCTTTGGCCTCAATTCTATATTCAACTCAACTCAAGAGCTGAAACGGAAATTGACAGTGAAACAGTTTGAAAGGTGTAACAGGAGGAAAACCTCAAAGCAGTTGTACTATGAATCAATAGTTATGGAGACGGTGGACAATAAGATGGAAGAAAGCGAACACGAGCAGAGGTGCAGTAAAAGGAATGAATAGGGTTTCAGCTAGGGGCTGAAGGGACGCTGCAAAGAATCTTAAGTAAATGCCTACATTGCACCTCATGAGGTGCACTGACGGCACTAGCGCCCCGGGGGCTCCCGCCTCCCCCGCTCCCCCCCCCCCCCCCCCACCCCCCCCCCCCCACCCGGGGAGCAACCTTTGCAGACATCGTGCTTATGCTGGGAGGCTGGATATATATATAATGTGTATATATATATATATATATAATATATATATATATATTATATATATATATATATACATATATATATATATATTATATATATATATATATATATATATATATATATTGTGGTTATCTGATCACGACCACCCACGAAATTCATCTAAACCATTCATCGTTGACTATAGCAAATCATAACTTGAATATTCCCATTCCTATATTACGGCAAAATAAAACCCCCCCCCCACCCCCCCACCCCCCCCCCCCCCCCCCCCCCCCCCCCCCCCCCAGCTACATAATCGCTCAGTGATGTGATTGCATCTAACTCAGTCGCTGCGTCACTCTCTAGTGCCGCTTTAATTATAGTTATTCGTCTTAGAATCCAGATACCTCCTTCCAGACCCTTCTATTTGCATGATGACAATCCGATGTGGGGAAAGTGATCATTATACTAAATGACGCCGATGGCGAAGGTTTAATTGATGGCGACAGAACGAGAGAAATCCTTAGTATTGATCTCATTGCAGAATATTGCAATTATAGAATGGAGCTATGTTGATAATATAAGCGTGGATTTTCGCTTACCCGGGGAATAAGCCTACAAACTACTTTGTTGTTGTTTGTTGTTGTTGTTGGGGGTGTAGGAAGGTCGGAAAGGTTCTATGGAAGATCCTAAAAAGGTCTGGAAAAGGTGTTTCCCGTTGAGTTAAAGATACAGGAATTTCAGGAGACAATATTTATGATTAATGTATTCGAATGAAAATGTCAAAAAATACGTAAAGTGCAATTTAAACAGTACAGAACAATTATTTCCAAAAGAATATATATGATTTATTTTAATTTTCGAGGGTGAAACAGGGCTCTATTTGACCGTAGATTTTAGCACGGTTTAATTTACGTTAAAAGTTAGGAACATAATGTTTATAGATTAGTGTGAGGGGAAAATCTTGCACAATCCCCGAGCAAGCTGTAGGTTGGAATGCTTTGTTATCACAGCCGTGAAGCTTTAAGGGTTCATCCCGTGGAGAATAATATTAAGAAAAGTTTATTAAGTTATTATATTTGTTTGTTTGTATGGTGTTTTCACGTTGCATGGAACCGGTGGTTATTCAGCAACGGGACCAACGGCTTTACATGACTTCCGAACACGTCGAGAGTAAAACTTCCATCACCAGAAATACACTCTCTCACCCCTCAATGGAATGCCCGAGAATCAAACTAGGGGCCACCGAGGTGGAAGGCCAAGACCATACCGATCACACCATCATACTAACTGGAATTTCTCCCATAGTCTGTCTCTCGTTCACCGTAACCTTTCAGTTTCTCTCTCTCTCTCTCTCTCTCTCTCTCATCTCGTCTCTCTCTCTCTCTCTCTAACCATTCTTATGTTCTAAGATATTTAATTCCTGGACGCTAATAATGGCATCCGAAATTTATTCCCAATTTCGAAGTTACGAAAGCGTAACTTTCTTTCTTTTACTCTAAGTTGGTAAGATAATCTCTGGAAAACTTATTATGAAAGGCGTATATATATCTCCGTCTTGCTTTATTTCTTTCTTTGTCGGTATTTCTGCGTGGGCATCTACCTTTTTCTTCGATAATATGCTTGAAATAAAGAAGAAAAAGTTTGTAAGAATATTATAATTATGTACCAGCTTCTCTAAATCAGGTATAAATATTCAGTAAGTTGAACGTATTCTGAACCTCGGTCATAACTTTACCTAACCGTAACGCTGACATCAAATTATATTAAATCTTGGAATAAATCCTCCTACATATTGATACGAATCATAGTTTCAGTGACAGTGCTTTGGTTATTTCAATCATTTGAACATACTGCGCAGCAATATAAACTTTATTGGATTCTACTCACCTCGATCACAAAAAAGTTCCACGATGCCTGATTAGCGTAAGGTATTCTACTGTCAGCATTTGTTTTTTCTTATCGTCCAAAATTCGGTATATAATATATATATATATTATAATTATATATATATGTATATATTATATATATATATATTAATTATATATATGTGTGTGTGTGTGTTGTGTGTGTGTGTATAAAAAAAATCACAGTAGATGCACGTGACTTCATTAAATAATCGAATGGCCTTAGTAAAGACGAAAGAAAGCGCTTGGATTTCTGTGGTATTCGCTTTTATATATTATATATTATACTATATTATTATATAATATATAAGTATATATATATATATATATATATATATATTATATATATATATATAATAATGATATTAATTATACTATATATATATATATATATATATATATATATATATATATATATATATATATATATAATATATATGAGGATATAGTCCACAGGCTGAAATTCCTTTTAGCTCAACAGTTTCGGCCTTCACTGGCCCTCATATATAAATATATAATATATATAATATTATATATATATTGATATATATATATATATAATATAACCATATATATATATATATGTATATATATATATATATATACATATATATATACACGCACACACACACACAATATATATATATATATATATATATATATATATATATATATATATATATATATCCCACATATGTACATCAAGGAATATCACCTAATGTACTACATTTTCAATACAACAAAATCCTTTTCTAATAAAAACTTTACCGTAGCAGCAAGTGAAAGCTAGGCTTAAGTAAGATCCATGGATACAAGAGCTTCTCTTGGAAAACCAAAAAGACCAAAATAAACCATATTTGCAATGACGCCTTCGCCGGATGAGGCCCAGGCATTAAATGGGTTGGAAAAGGGTATTCGAAATAATCATTCTAGTCTTTTTCCACTAAGGAATACACGACTATTATTAAAAATGAACAATGGAAGTCAATGATATTCCAAACCTAATACTGCAGGGTAAAGGTACATACTGACAGAACTTTTAAACGAAAGAATGACTTGGGTTATTACAGTTGGAATGCATTATTGACTTGTATTCCCGCAGACCTCCGTCAGGCATGAAGTTACAAATGACTGCTGTGTATGAATTAATGGTGATTTTTTCTCAAAGTTTTAGCGAATGCACAGACCACTACGTGTTGTTCTTTAATGGGGATATTCTCCTTTCTAACATACTAAAATAGCATAGGTAAAGTACCTTTCGCAGTGAGTACTTCCAACAAGTGGACAAGATATAAGCACAGCTAAATCCAGGTGACAGTCATTATGAAATTTTATGATCTATCAAAGGCAATAACATTAGAAAGACTATCTTATTTATATAAAAATAAGAAATATCTATAAGACAAGATGTGATCTGACCTACAGCTTACTCGGGATGCGTGTAAGATTTTCCACTCACGCACAATTGTAAACATTATATTCGTAACTTCAACGAAAATTGGAACGCGCTAAAATCTATGGTCAAATAGAGCCTCGTTTCACCAACGAAAATTAAAATAAATATGCTATATTTTATTAGAAATAATTGTTCTGTACTGTTTAAACAGGCACATTATTTTATTTTTTTAATTTTTCATTCTAACAAATAAATCATAAATACTCTATCCTAAAATTCCTGTAATTTTAACTCAACGATACACCTTTTTCAGACCTTTTTAGGCTCTCCCATACACCTTTCCTACCCTGCCCCCCACAAAAACAACAACAACAACAGCTAAAAGTAGTTTGTACGCTTACTCCACGAGTAAGCAAAATAGCGCTCGTCCGCTAAACCATGAGACCCTAATGGACGCTACTTAAAATCAAAATATCGATCCACAAGGCTGTCATTTCCTTCGGCTTTCGTTTCATTTGGTCAGAGACACAAAAACAAAACAAAAAAAAACAACGAAAGGCGCCAATGCCTGAGCTTATTTATATAAAAGGTCTGAAGGAATAATTATGAGGAGGCGAAGGGAATGAAGAAACCGACAACAAAGGAAATGCATTTTTCTGCTCCATTTGCTCTTTGGGGCTGCTGACTGTTTTCCGATGTCTGTCGCTATTATTTCCGGGCAGTTAGGTCTTGAAGGGGGGAGGGGAGGGGAGGGGAGGGGAAAGGGGAAAGGGGAAAGGGGAAAGGGGAAAGGGGAAAGGGGAAAGGGGAAAGGGGAAGGGGAGGGGAGGGGGAAATGAGGAGGGGAGGGAGAGGGGGAGGGAGGGAAGGAGAGGGGGGCGAATTTCCCGCAGTTTGCTCCTT
>NC_087206.1:75142369-75144869 GCF_015104395.2 Macrobrachium nipponense
GTGCCAGGTAAGCGAGTGTAAGTACTAAAAGTACAACTTTCCTATCTTGTGCAAAACGTGAGATAAATGAAGTAATATAAACATATTGCTAGTTTTATCAGCTGCAGACGAAATATGAGACACTGAGCTAGTCGCCTACCTCCGGCATTAGCCAATCAGAGGCCGCCAAACAAATGGTTCGTAGGATTTAGGGGTTACCCAAGAATCTATGTTATCGTCCTCAGAGTACCAGGTACACCTAATTAGGCTGCCTCGTCTCATCATGCGGACTCTTTTCCCTAAAGCTTGTAGGGTAGCCAACATGCAACTTGTTTCTAGGGACGCCCGTCCTATCTCTCCCACAGGCACATAGCTCGTTCGTAGGATGTACCTTTGGGGCTTTCCAGCTAGTAACTATTCCTTGCTAAGACAATCAACCAATCAACCCTTATAGCATACAAGCACCACCAGTTGTTCCCATATAGTTAGCGTATATCGATAGCCCACCCTCTAAGATCTTTACTGAATCAGCTATAGTGACGTTTAGGCCGTCATCATAGAGCATAAGAATTGACGAATGTTGGTTCACGAAATTGTTCTCTGTCGTTATCAGATTTCCCAAAAATATATTTGAATGGAAAAAACTCCAAGAAAGGTGCATTGTATCCGGAACGAGAGACCTCACTACTATTTGTAGCGCAGATGAAAAGCTTATAATTATATATGTAAAATGAGTTAGAATTTGAAAAAAATGTATGTATTTCTTATGGCGATATTTTGGAGTTTACTAAAATATTCTAAAAAATGTAAAGTTATGGAAAATAATCAGGTGGTTTTTGTCATTTGAATAGGACTCGATAATTTGATAACTCCTGCTCTCCATAGTTACACGTCCTTCCACCAGGAGAGGTTGCTCGTTCTCCCTCGTGTCCTTCGAGCCTTCAAAGGGATCCATTGCCCAGAGGAACTCGAGTAATTGATTGATCTAACTGCTGAAACATTTCCTTGAGGTCTTTTTCGTCTTAGATATGAGACAGCGTCAATTCCTGAAGGTTGAGAGGAACTGAGAGAATAGACCGAGCTGAGATAGGCTTTTGGTGTTCGGAGCCTTTATGACGAAACAGGAAATGATCAGCAATAAGTGAAATCTGAATAATGACTCAACAGACAGTCCATAGGCCTATTCTTACTGACCGTTTATAGTCGATTGTACAGGGTGTCCCAGTACCATTTTGAGCAATAAATACTTGTAATTGTACTGAGACTTTATGGACACCCTGTATCATTAGAACTGGACACGTACCTAAAGGGGCATCCTCAGCAAACTTAAACAGTCATACCATTGTTTGAGGGATAGCGTTCTGTTGCTGTAGGATAGGCCTAATGGCTTCAAATTTTCATGTGCGAAGAGAGCAATAAAACGAGCAGTCAAAATTAGATCATTTGACATTGTATGATAAAAAAAAGAAAAAAAAAGGATACTGACAGCTTCTTGGAAACGTTGATTATTATTAAAGGAATGTTAGAGAATTGAAGCAAATTGATGTCTGGTAACATCTGGAAACTGAAGCTATGCCAAACAGATCTTTGAATAGATAATTTGTTTTTAACGGTTTAGACCAGATTTAGTTTTCATAAAGATTAAGTATTTAGAAATTTAAGGGTTACTGAAAAATGGAGCTTTTAGTCAAATTAGATTCTAAACGGTAGACATCGTTCAAAACAGGAAACAACTAAAGAGTTAAATGCACTAACCCACTCGCCACAGTAACCTAGACTTCTGTTGAATAGCAATTAATATTACTAAAGAAAATGTTTAATTCTATAAGCACATGAGTGATTCGAAACAGGAAAAAAAAGGCCTACGTAAACTAAAAATAAATATTGTCACTGGCAGCCTCCTAAAGATACGCTCGATATTGTGGGTCAATGATTGAATCCAAGAAAACCATAGGACCGATCGGAAATAAGGGTGTTTTGGTTGTTTCAGATCCTTAGTGTCAATAATGTTAGGCAGTATTATAACTAAAAAATAAGAGATCTATGAGAATAGATCCAACAAGCAGATCTATGAAATGAGAGAGTTATGAAAGTCGACTACAGAAACCGGTCTATTCTTATGGTCCTTACATGGTTTGGAATGTAGCATGAGACTATGGACGAGTAAGGACCAAAAATCAGGGCTGCATCATCTGCCACCTAAAGAAGTGGTTTTTTTTCTTCTTTTTTACCATCACTTGGAGGAAAGTTTCATAATGTGAATTCAATGGTCTTAATAAAAAACATTCTTATAACAACATCCATGTTGCCAGAATCCTCATTATTCGGAGTGGCGTGGCTGCTTCGTCGCAAATAGCCACGTTTGGTATCCTGGGTTAAATGCCATATAATCCCAGCCATTTTATACTGACTATCGGGCAACATCTTGATATAAAAATATATAAATATGCCTTTACTTTATAGATGAATATAATAAACTTTGTGAAAAAATTTTCATTATTATAATTTAGTAAAATACTGA
>NC_087206.1:75152369-75159577 GCF_015104395.2 Macrobrachium nipponense
ATATATATATATATATATAATATATATATATATATATATATATATATATATATATAGATAAGGCGGAATATAATATTGAAGTTTTTTATAACAATAACATGAATGAGAAATTTAAAAATGGGAAAAAATAGAAAATCTATTATAGTAATAATGATAAAATTTCGAGAAAACTTATAAAAAGAATGACGCAGACATGACACATGCTTGAAAACGCTGACCATACGAAATTTGAATGGGCCCGAAGACGGTGGTCTTATTTCTCGTGCAATAAATTGAAATGAATCACACCGAGATAAGGTGACGCCATAAATAAACAGCTATTAAAGAGACTGCAAGTGCGACAAAATCAAGACTTTTATACTAACGACTAAGAGAGTAAAATTGCTTTATGTTTCCAGATAAGTGTCACTACTGAATCCAGGTAAAAATGTCACAGGAAAAAAAGCAAAGAGTCACAACAATGTTTCTTAGATGGTGACCCAAAGAAATATTGAGAAGTTTGTTCCCTGTCTATTTCATTTATATTCTCTAATATCTTTCTTTACGCTCACTTCGAAAAAACAAATGAACGTCGACAGACGGCACCTGGTGTCAGAGAACTGAACGTCGTGAGCTATGCAGATGTTTTGAACAAAATACGAAGAAAATTCGTTTTTAAAAAGGGCTCTGAACTCTCACTTGAATTCCCTTCAAAAACATTGGAATCGTTCTCGTTAGGACTTATATATAAAAGAAGTTACAGCAGTTGGGACTTGAGAAGTTGAACAGGAAATATTTGCCAGCATCAAAAGATGTAATTGAGTTAATAAACTCGATTTTCTGTACACGTGAAATAGGTTTTCATGGATTTTCATGGTTTTCCAACCAAAAATATTCTCATGGAGTCCAATAAGTTGACAATCGCTCCTCTGTGGATGAATGAGCCATCCATTCCTAATATTTGTTACCTAAATGAAAAGGTTATAATGATATATGTAATAAACGAATTTACCTGATAAATTTATGTATTTTTTTACGTATCTAATAATAGTTTAATAAGATATTTTTTTTAAGTTTACACTTTATGGAAAATGATGAGGTAATTTTATCATTTAAAAAATAAAACTCCATAACTTGACAACTCCATATGTATGTCTCTCTATCACAAGAGGAAGCTTATTCGTATGTTAAATTTGGATTTTATTGAAGTGATTGATTGCATAGTATGACAATGCACTCACACACGCACACGCACACACACACACACACACACACACAACACACACACACACACACACACACACACACATATATATATATATATACATATATATATATATATATATATATATATATATATATATATATATTTGTGTGTGCGTGTGTGCAATCCATTCAAGGTTAAAATACCAATGAGATTTCTCTTGGTACAGGATGTATGGAGTTGTCAAATTATGGTTTGTCTGACAGAATTGCCTGATTATTTTCCATATAACTAAACTTTTTTGTAATATCTTATTAAACTGAAAGAATTTCACGTAAGAAATACATACATTTTATCAGGTAAATTCGTTTATTACATACATCATAATAACCTTTTCACTTAGGTCACAAATTTTATAATGGGTGGCTCATTCCTCCACAGAGGTCAAGTTACAATTTGGCTGTGCTTGGGAATATTTTTGGTTGGAAAACTATGAAAATCCATGAAAATTTTTCCGTGTGTTCAGAAAATCGAGTTTTATTAACTCAATAAATCTTCTGATGCCTGGCAATATTTCCTGTTCAACTTCTCCAGTCCAACTGCTGTAACTTTCTTATATTATAATAAGTCCTGACGAGACGTTTCCAATGTTTTGACTGGAATTCAAGTGAGAGTTCAGAGCGCTTTTTAAAACCGAATTTCTGATTCGTATTTTGGTTCAAAGCATTTGCATAGCTCACGAAGTTCAGTTCTCTAAAACACCAGGTGCCGTTTATCGACGTTCATTTTTTTGGGTTTTGTTTTTTGTAAGTGAGCGTAAAGAAAGGATTTAGTGAGATATATCATGAAAGTCAGGGCAAAACTCAATATTGGTTTGGGGTCACTATCTAAGAAACATTGTTGTGACTTCTTTTAAACTGTGACATTTTTACCTGGATTCATGATTTAAATTCTCTGGGAAAAAAAAAAACTAGAGCATTTCAGCTACAAATATTTACTATGTCTCAAAAGACTTGTTAGTCCATCCTAAGAGGAGACATCGTTCACTCACTTATCTGTACGAGCAGGTTTTTACTGTGCATTCACAGTGTCCTAACGATTTTGCCTAGCTTGTTTTAATGCTCCTCCACACCGTTGCTGTTTACAACATCTGTGGCAGTTTATTCCAAGAGTCACATATCTTGTATGTGAAGAAGTTCCCACAATGGATGTCGAGACAAATTTACTCTCTTCGTCGTTAGTATATACGTCTCGATTTATGTCACACTTACAGTCTCTTTAAGGCCGTATGACGCCTTCTTATCTCGGTGTGATTCATTTCAATTTCTTGAGCGAGAGATATGACCTTCGTCTTCGGTTCGAGACCTTTCGTCGTCAGAGGCGATTCAAATTTCGTACGGTCAGCGTCTTCAAGCGTGTGTCATGTCTGCGTCGTTCTTTTAAGTTTCCTCTGAAATTTATGTCAGACGATTTAGTGCCTCCATTGGCATTCTGTGAATTTATGGTATATGGCACCCAGAGTGATGTTGTAAAATGACCACAAAAACAAATGCCTGTAGGGGACACTTTGACTGAGCTATGGTGAAACAGATATACCTCTTCGCTTTATGCCTTGCGTTAAAGTAGTATCTCAACATTGAAAAACAATCACTCGCTTTTTTTAAAAAAGTATTCTGTAAAGGCAACTATTGTGCCGGCTTAGTAGTCTGTCCGTCCGCACTTCTTCTGTCCCAGATCTTAAAGACTATTGAGGCCTAAGGGCTGCAAATTGGTACGTTGGTCTTCCACCTTCCAATCATCAAAAATACCAAATTGCAGCCTTCTAGACTCAGTAGTTTTTATTTTATTTAGGGTTAAAGTTACCCATATCGTGCTTATGGCAACGATATAGGACAGGCCATTACCGGTTCGTGGTTTAAGTTTGTTGGCCGCGGCTCATGCGGCCTTATACCTAGACCACTACTAAAGATAGATATTTTATAGATGGCTTGATTTCACGCTGTACAGATAAGTTATGATTGGTATTATACTAATTGAACCAAAAGGGGTCATCGAGGCCAGTAATGCGCCAATTGACTTCCATTTAGGAGAGAGATCAGGAAAAGGAAACCAGCGTTTTTTTTTTTTTTTTTTTTTTTTTTTTTTTTTTTTTTTTTTTTTTGTGGGGGGGGGGGGGGGGGAGAGGAGGTTGTGATTGAGGTGTGCATATTCACTATTGCATGAATTGGAACGGGTTTTGGTCGAGGTAATTTGAGACTAAGTGTCTTCTCAGTTGAGAGTTAACCGGCCGTAAGCCAAATTCACAATTTCCTAAATCCTGCCATTTTCATTATTATTATTATTTTATTATTATTATTATTATTATTATTGTTGTTGTTGTTGTTGTTGTTGTTGTTATTATAGAGGTTTAAATTGTGTAGAAAAAAGTTTGCGTCCTGCCCACCGGGCGTCACGTACTAAACATTTATTTTTAGTAGTACTATTGATTCATGAAATGAATCAGTATTTTACTAAACTATAATAATGAAAATTTTTTCACTAAGTTATTATATTCATACTATAAAGTAAAGGCAAAACTTTATATTTTTTATATCCAGATGTTGCCCGATAGTAGTATAAAATGGATGGGATTATATGGCATTAACCCAGGATACCAAACGTGGCTATTTGCGACGAAGCAGCCACGCCACTCCGAATAATGAGGATTCTGGCAACATGGATGTTGTTATAAAGAATGTTTATTAAGACCATTGATTCACATTATGAAACTTTCCTCCAAGTGATGGTAAAAAAGAAGAAAAAAAACCACTTCTTTAGGTGGCAGATGATGCAGCCCTGATTTTGGTCTACTCGTCCATAGTCTCATGCTACATTCCAAACCATGTAAGGGCCATAAGAATAGACCGGTTTTCTTTAGGTCGACTTTCATACTCTCTCATTTCATAGATCTGCTTGTTGGATCTATTCTCATAGATCTCTTATTTTTTAGTTATAATACTGCCTAACATTATGACACTAAGGATCCTGAAACCAAACACCTTATTTCCGATCGGTCTATGTTCTGGATTCAATCATTGACACAATATCGAGCGTATCTTTAGGAGGCTGCCAGTGACAATATTTATTTTTGTAGTTTACGTAAGGCCTTTTTTTTCCTGTTTCGAATCACTCATGTGCTTATAGAATTAAACATTTTTCTTTTAGTCATATTAATTGCTATTCAACAGAAGTCTAGGTTACTGTGGCGATTTCGTGTTAGTGCATTTAAAGTTTCGTTTTTACTACTTGAATCATTATCAACTTTCTATTTACTTAACGAAATATAAAGACTATCTCACACGAATCACAGTGACTTGTCCACGAATCCACTGTGTGGCGGCTGTGGCCACCGCTCATTCACTTAGTCTTTTTTGGTTGAAAAAACCGTGATAAAAGGACGTCGAATATCCGCAGAGCTGAAGTCCTACACATGATGTGCAAGCTATTTGCAATTCACTCATTTTCATTAGACATACCTCACAGACAACGACACTGAGTGGCCCTGAGTCTCCTAGTCCCATAGCATCCACACTTCCATAGAATTTACAATTATTGTGATTTTTATATAGATATCATGGGGAAAATTGATAATAAAACAATCATATTTCATTATTTATTACTTTTTATGTTTTAATTGACATACAACGTACTCTTTACAAAGTGTGGAATTTATTAACCCTCGGATTCCACATTCTGAGAATGCTGTAAAACAAACACAACGATGCAAGTGAGTGTATATGTGAGGGTTTTTATATATATATATATATAATATATATATATATCTATATATATATATATATATATTTTATATATATATATATATATATATATATATATATATATATATATATATATATATATATTATAACATTTGCAGATATATACACATATGTTTATATATTATATATACATATATATATCTCCACAAACTTCCGCTTTATGAATAATTAATGACTCCATTCATCCTGAATGAATGCTTCAGTATTTCGTTCCTTTTACCGTAACCCCTTTTCATAGTCTCTTCTTTCCACCTTACTTTCCACCTCTCCTAACCATTGTTTCATAGAGCAACTGCGAAAGGTTTTCCTCTTGTTGCGCCTTCCAAACCGTTTACTGTCAATTTCCGTTTCAGCGCTGAATGACCTCATAGGTCCCAGTGCTTGGCATTTGACCTAGACTCTACACTCAGTTCAGTCCCACCTGGAGTAGTGACTGACTGAACATTCATCTCAGTATTTAGATCGAGATTTCATTCGGAAATAATGTCCGTTAATATGGGCATGAATTTGGATTAAAAAGCTCGTTGTTGTTAATCAATCGTTTATCATGCAATTAATCAATTATAAGCTCGTTAACTATTTCAAAAGAGCGGTAATTGAGTGATATTTTCATAATTAATTAATTGGATGTCATACAAATAAGCTTTTTTCTTTTGTTCAGCTTTCGCCTCATTTAGAGTATAATTATTTCGGCCAAACGCTGTTACGAGAGCAACGAGTGTGACTCACTGGTCTCGTTGAACTATTTTATATTTTATATGAATAATTATTATATACATACACATATGTAATATATATGTATAGATATATGCCTATATATATATTTTAAATATATATATATATATATATATATATATATATATATATATATAAAATACCTAACCAACCCGGCAATTGACAGAGAACACTCTGAATGACAGTCGATTTTTACCTTAGAAAGGCAGTAACACTTGGTGTGATTTTGGTTAGAACGTTTATTTTAAGAAATGAATTCTAGACAGAATTATGAATCACAGGATAGATGGGCATTTTCAATGACAGTACACGTACTTTACAAGGCAAAAGAATTCAAAGGAGAATTAGGAACATTTTTCTAACTCGGCCCGACCACCATGCTTCAGTGGAAGGCAGGATGCGAAGTAAATATTATACGTGCTTCTTGTAACACTTTGAAAAGTTGAATGTTAAAAGATGGAAAAATAAATATAATTTCTTCCAAATTAACTCACAAAGTCTGACGCTAAATAGTGAGCAGTATAGTACTACTCACCAGTTATGGAGAATAATTTGGATTCAGTGTCTAATAACCTGTTGCTGAGAAAATATATATTTAATGAAATTACAAAAAAAAATTTACTATATATGTAAACGTACTTAAAAATAATAACGTAGAGATGAAAGAAGATACTTTACTTCGTATGTTATTATTATAAAAATAAATCAATGACGAAATGACATCGGTCTAATATCACTTTTTTCGCGTCTTAATTAAACACACAAATACGGCATTTAAATTCCCGCCATCAAGCACCCCGTTACAGTGAACCCCAGGCGCGATTTAAATCCGCAGATGGGGTCATAGAAGACGCAGGTGTCCACTGGATGTAATGGGGGAGGGGGGGGGGAGGGAGGTGATTTAAACCCATTAGCCCGGCGGGAAGAATTTTGTTAAGGTATTCATTCAAACTGAGCCGAGCTATTTTGATTCACCAGAGTTTAAATGGCTCTCTCCCCTTTTTGAAAGCTAGATGTGGTGTTGCCATTTGGTATTAGTTTTCATGAGATTTTATAGTTTAAAATAGAGTGAAGGGGGGGGGAGAGGAGGGGAGGGGGTGGAAACCCAGAAGCCTCCCTTATTTCCAGTGGCAAGTCAAGCCAAACACAATCAAGACAGAGTTTTAGTATTATATATATATATATATATATATATATATATATATATATATATATATATATATATATATTTATATATATATACATACATACATATATATATATATAGTATATCTATATATATATATATATATATATATATATATATATATATATATATTATATATATATATATATATATATATATATATTATATATATATGGGAATGATAATAATCGATAGTATACTAATGAAATTTTGGTGTTCTTGATGGTATAATGCTGCCTTTGTTTAAGGACTTTTTTTAAGCTTGATTATTTGTTCATAATGTATA
>NC_087206.1:75160077-75184910 GCF_015104395.2 Macrobrachium nipponense
TGTTTGTCTGCCGGTATAACGCTATTCTCTTCTAAAGATGATGCCACATCTTCCTGAGACAAAATCTTTGTTCAGACTGAAATCGGTGCGGAGAATGGAGATCGTTCATACTGTATGAATAGTGTGTGTGTGTGTTAGTGTGGTGGATCGATAACGACAATCGATCAGACAGTCGTTCAGTGGAAGGGTCCTTAACACAAACTCGGTCTGATGGCCAGTTCTTCTCACCCATCAAAAATAATGCCAGAATAATAATATTGAAGTTTTAGATATCAATAGCATGAATGAGAAATAGAAAAATGGGAAAAAAATAGAAAATCTATGATAGCAATAATAATAATAACAATAATAATTTAAAACAAGAAACTTTATACACAAGCACATACACACACCTATATATATATATACTATATATATATATATATATCTATATATATATATATATATCTATATATATATATATATATATATATATATATATATATATAATATATATATATATATATATATATATATATATATATATATATATATATATATATATATATATATATATATATATAATATATATATATCTATATATATATATATATAAATATACATGCCACGAGGGAAAATAAATAACGGAGTATCCGCGAGATCTTTCGACTTTCAAACGTCCTTTACTTTGCAGATGAACTGACATACATGAGGAAATAACAATACAAGAAGAGTCGTATAACTGACAGATAGGGATTATAAAGAGATTAGTACCTAGAATCCGACACACCTGGAAGATGAGTAACCTTCCCAAACAAGCATAAACAATGGGTACAATTAAAGGATTAAGACAAACAGCTCAGACATAGGACAAGACAATTAAAGGATCGTAGGTGACAGCTATTCAGAACTTTGGTAAACAAAAACATATTCACAATACATATTCACAATACATATAAAACATACATTACGACGAAGATATCTCTAAGGCAACTAATTTTTATTTAAGTCTGTAATTATATCTTTGAGGTCATTCTTAAACATGTTACAAATACAAGGGTCTAAATGAAACAGGCCACGACTAATGTTGAAATTACAATGAGAAGTAAATTGTATTAAAGCAGATTCTAAAAGATTTCGTGATAAGACATCTTTTGACCTTGCAATTACTGAACTACCATTCCAATTTATTTGGTGGTTGTTTTCACTTAAATGAATGAATATTGCATTAGATGTTCGCCCAGTTTTTACAGAATATTAATGCTGGCTTAACCTTACTTCTAAGCCCTTGCTCGACTGTCCGAGATAAAATGAGAGACAATCCATACATGGAATTTTATATATTATGTTGTTGCTTTCTCTGGGGCCATTTTTTATTATTGTTCCTTTTAGTGTGTTATTATAGGAAAAAACAAGGTTGACCTTAAAGGCTTTTAACAATGATTTAATGGTTTCAAATCCGTTAAAATAAGGCAAACTGAGAATGTTCTTAGAATTTTCTTTCTCCGTGTTACTTACACTATAAAACTTTTTGTGAAGGATAGCATAAATCTTTCCCTATTTTTCTTATGTATTCAATTTCTTGATCCAAATATTGGGGACTGACAATGCGCAATGATCGTAAAAACATAGAAGAAAAAATTGATATTTTTAAGTTAAGATGGTGGCCTGAATAGAAATGAAAGTAAGTTAAGTTGTTGGTCGGTTTCCTATAAATACTGAATTTACATTGAAATGGTTCTCTATGTATCAAAACATCTAAGAAAGGGAGGCAATTGTCTTTTTTCTAATTCTAGGGTAAACTTAATCGATTGTACCTGGTTATTTAATTTAGAGAGTAAATCATTTACATCAATACCGACAGGCAGAACAGCTAAAATATCATCAACGAATTCCATGTACAAGTTTGAGAGTAGTGGTGATAAAGGGTTTCCCATTGCCATGCCAAATATTTGTTGATAAAATTCACCATTGAATATAAACTTACAATCACAAATGCACAAACTAGTGAGTGAAATAATGTGACTTATAGGTAGAGGTAAATCATGCTGAGTTAGTTCATTACTAAGATATTCTAAAATAGAGTCTATAGGGACTTTAGTAAAAAGAGAACATACATCAAAACTAACGAATCTATCAGGGGGGCAAAGAGTAATTTTGTTTAATTTGTCAACTAAATCTAGAGAATTATATATATGAGACTCGGAGATGGTTCCAAGTAACGGGGACAAGGTCTTAGTGATATATTTCGAAAGTTTATATGAAATTGAACCAACAGTACTGATAATAGGCCGCATAGGGTTATTTTCTTTGTGCGTTTTGACTAATCCGTACAAGTAAGGTAGTGAAGGAGATTTGACTGACAATTTGCCTAGTAGTTCTGTTTTATCTTTAAGGATATTTTTCACTGTGCTATTGAAGTTTTTTATGACTTGATCAAGGGGATTTTTTGTTAGTTTTTTATAAGTCACATCATCATCCAATAGGGCTTGCATACGTGATATGTAGTCAGCTTTATCTAAAATTACTAATCTATTTGACTTATCAGCTTTTGCAATGTGGATAGTATTGTCCTTTTTAAGATCGGTCAAACTTTTCTTATAGCGAGCAGGGAAGTTACTTTCATGCTTAATTACAGACTTAAATAAAAATTAGTTGCCTTAGAGATATCTTCGTTGTAATGTGTTTTATATGTATTGTGAATATGTTTTTGTTTACCAAAGTTCTGAAGAGCTGTCACCTATAATCCTTTAATTGTCTTGTCCTATGTCTGAGCTGTTTGTCTTAATCCTTTAATTGTACCCATTGTTTATGCTTGTTTGGGAAGGTTACTCATCTTCCAGGTGTGTCGGATTCTAGGTACTAATCTCTTTATAATCCCTATCTGTCAGTTATACGACTCTTCTTGTATTGTTATTTCCTCATGTATGTCAGTTCATCTGCTAAGTAAAGGACGTTTGAACGTCGAAAGATCTCGCGGATACTCCGTTGTTTATTTTCCCTTGAGGCATATATCTTTATTTATGGATTTATCACGTTCCTAACTTCCGTGATTCAGTTATACACACACACACACACACACACACACACACATATATATATATATATATATATATATATATATATATATATATATATATATATATATATATATATATATATATATTACATCATATATATAGTGTGTGTCTCATCAGGACTTAAAAGTTAAAGCAGTTAGGACTTGGAAACGGGTGAACAGGAAATATTGCTCGCATCACAAGATGTAATTGAGTTAATAAAACTCTCTTTCCTGTACACATGGAAAAATTTTCATGGATTTTCGTGGTTGTCCAACCAAAAATATTCAAAGGATAGCCAGAAGAAAGTATGTGGTCCTTCCTAAAACTTTTGACTTAAATGAAAAGGTTATAATGATGTATGTAATAAAACGAATTTACCTGATAAAATATATGTATTTCTTACGTGAAATTCTTTAGTTTTATAACACATTTAAAAAAAGTTTAAACTTTATGGAAATAATCAGATAATTTTGTTACATAAAAAAGAAACTCCATAACTTGATAACTCCATTGGTATTTTAATCTTGAGTTATTGATTGCACACACACACACACACACACACACACATATATATATATATATATATATATATATATATATATATGTATATATATATATATATATATGTGTGTGTGTGTGTGTGTGTGTGTGTGTGTGTGTGTGTGTGTGTGTGTGCAGTCAATTCAATGTTGAAGTACCAATGAGCTTCCTCTTGTGGTAAAGGGTCGTATGAAGTTATCTAGTTATGGAATTTTTTTATATAACAAATTTACCTGATTATTTTCCATAAAGTTTAGAATTTTTTTAATATCTTATTAAACAAAAGAAGTTCACATTAGAAATAAATACATTTCATCAGGTAAATTGGTTTTATTACATACATCATTATAACCTTTTCTTTATAACCTTCACCGGTCTGTTCGTAATAGACTGTATCACACTTTTTGCAAGGCTGCATATATGAAATTCCTTGCAAAAAGTGTGATAAAGTCTATTACGAACAGACTGGTAAATCTCTTTCACAACGTCTCAACAGCACCAATATTCTGTGAGAACTGGGCAAATATCGAATGCATTATTCGTACATATGAGAGATTTAGATCATCCTATTAACTGGGGTCAAGCAAGAGCCTTAATCCCATGTAATGACACAGTTAAAAGGAATATCATTGAATCTTGTTTGGCAATCATGTCAAATAATAGAAATGTTCTAAATTTAAGTCTTGGTTTATTCTAAACTTGATGCTTTCATAATGAAAAAAACAAAAGTTGTAGATAAATATAAGCAATAAAAATTGATATATTCAGTGTTTACATGTTTTGGACTGTAAAGATACTTTGTATTTCGGTTAGGGTCAAAATCTGTTTAGGTTTGTGACCGTGTGATCTCCGATACTTTCTGGATTATCTCTTTTAATTTTTACCCTTTTTGACAATTAACCATCTAGTATTCTTGATCTTGTTGTGTACCTGAGACCTTTCTCTCCAATTGTATTTCATTCGCTCCTTGACAATGTCTTAGTAAAGACGAAAGCGCTTGGATTTCTGACTATCATTTTCCTGTGGTATTTGCTTTATATATATATATATATCTATATATATATATATATATATATATCTATATATATATATATATATATATATATATATATATATATATATATATATATATCTATATATATATATAAGGACGGAATATAATATTGAAGTTTTTTATAACAATAACATGAATGAGAAATTTAAAAATGGGAAAAAATAGAAAATCTATTAGAGTAATAATGATAAAATTTCGAGAAAACTTAAAAAAAGAATGACGCAGACATGACGCATGCTTGAAAACGCTGACCGTACGAAATTTGAATGGGCCCACAGACGGTGGTCGTATTTCTCGTGCAATAAATTGAAATGAATCACACCGAGATAAGGTGACGCCATAAATAACAGCTATTAAAGAGACTGCAAGTGCGACAAAAATCAAGACTTTTATACTAACGACGAAGAGAGTAAAATTGCTTTATGTTTCCAGATAAGTGTCACTACTGAATCCAGGTAAAAATGTCACAGGAAAAAAAAGCAAAGAGTCACAACAATGTTTCTTAGATAGTGACCCCAACGAAATATTGAGAAGTTATTCCCTGTCTTTCATTTATATCTCACTAAATCCTTTCTTTACGCTCACTTCGAAAAACAAATGAACGTCGACAGACGGCACCTGGTGTCAGAGAACTGAACGTCGTGAGCTATGCAGATGTTTTGAACCAAAATACGAAGAAAATTCGGTTTTAAAAAGGGCTCTGAACTCTCACTTGAATTCCACTTCAAAACATTGGAATCGTCTCGTTAGGACTTATTATATAAAAGAAGTTACAGCAGTTGGGACTTGAGAAGTTGAACAGGAAATATTGCCAACATCAAAAGATGTAATTGAGTTAATAAACTCGATTTTCTGTACACGTGAAAATATTTTCATGGATTTTCATGGTTTTCCAACCAAAAATATTCTCATGGAGCCCAAAAAGATGACAATCGATCCTCTGTTGAGGAATGAGCCATCCATTCCTAAAATTTGTTACCTAAATGAAAAAAAAAAGTTATAATGATATATGTAATAATAAAACGAATTTACCTGATATATGTAATACGTAAAATTTCTTTAGTTTAATAAGATATTTTTTTTTTTTTTTTAAGTTTAAACTTTATGGAAAATGATGAGGTAATTTTATCATTTAAAAAATAAAACTCCATAACTTGATAACTCCATATGTATGTCCCTCTATCACAAGAGGAAGCTTATTCGTATATTAACTTTGGATTTTATTAAAGTGATTGATTGCATAGTATGACAATGCACACACACACACGCACACGCGCGCGCGCACACACACACACACACACACACACACACACATATATATATATACATATATATCTATATATTATAATATATATTATATATATAATAATATATATAATATATATATATTATATATATATATATATGTGTGTGTGTGTGTGTGTGTGTGTTGTGTGTGTGTGGCAATCCATTCAAGGTTAAAATACCAATGAGATTTCTCTTGGTACAGGGATGTATGGAGTTATCAAATTATGGTTTTTTTGACAGAATTGCCTGATTATTTTCCATATAACTAAACTTTTTTGTAATATCTTATTAAACTAAAGAATTTCACGTAAGAAATACATACATTTTATCAGGTAAATTCGTTTTATTACATACATCATAATAACCTTTTCACTTAGGTCACAAATTTTATAATGGGTGGCTCATTCCTCCACAGAGGACAGGTTACAATTTTGGCTGTGCTGGGGAATATTTTTGGTTGGAAAACTATGAAAATCCATGAAAATTTTTCCGTGTGTTCAGAAAATCGAGTTTTATTAACTCAATTAAATCTTCTGATGGTGGCAATATTTCCTGTTCAACTTCTCAAGTCCCAACTGCTGTAGCTTCTTATATTATAATAAGTCCTGACGAGACGATTCCAATGTTTTGAACTGGAATTCAAGTGAGAGTTCAGAGCGCTTTTTAAAACCGAATTTCTGATTCGTATTTTGGTTCAAAGCATCTGCATAGCTCACGAAGTTCAGTTCTCTAACACCAGTTGCCATTTATCGACGTTCATTTGTTTTTGTAAGTGAGCGTAACGAAAGGATTTAGTGAGATATAAATGAAAGTCAGGGCAAAACTCAATATTGGTTTGGGGTCACTATCTAAGAAACATTGTTGTGACTTCTTTATCCTGTGACATTTTTACCTGGATTCATGATTTAAATTCTCTGGGAACCTAGAGCATTTCAGCTACAAATATTAGTATGTCTCAAAGACTTGTTAGTCCATCTAAGAGGAGACATCGTGCACTCACTTATCTGTACGAGCAGGTTTTACTGTGCATTCACAGTGTCCTAACGATTTTGCCTAGCTTGCTTTTAAGCTCCTCCACACCGTTGCTCTTTACAACTTCTGGTGGCAGTTTATTCCAAGAGTCACATATCTTGTATGTGAAGAAGTTCCCACAATGGGATGTCGAGACAAATTTACTCTCTTCGTCGTTAGTATATACGTCTCGATTTATGTCACACTTACAGTCTCTTTAAGGCCGTTATGGCGCCTTCTTATCTCGGTGTGATTCATTTCAATTTCTTGAGCGAGAGATATGACCTTCGTCTTTGGCTCCGAGACCTTTCGTCGTCAGACGCGATTCAAATTTCGTACGGTCAGCGTCTTCAAGCGTGTGTCATGTCTGCGTCGTTCTTTTAAGTTTCCTCTGAAATTTATGTCAGACGATTTAGTGTCTCCATTGGCATTGTCTGTGAATTTATGGTATATGGCACCCAGAAGAGTGATGTTGTAAAATGACCACAAAAACAAATGCCTGTAGGGGACACTTGGTCTGAGCTATGGTGAAACAGATATACCTCTTCGCTTTATGCTTGCGTTAAAGTAGTATCTCAACATTGAAACAAATCACTCGCTTTTTTTTGGTATTCTGTAAAAGGCAACTATTGTGCCGGCTTAGTAGTCTGTCCGTCCGCACTTCTTCTGTCCCAGATCTTAAAGACTATTGAGGCCTAAGGGCTGCAAATTGGTACGTTGGTCTTCCACCTTCCAATCATCAAAAATACCAAATTGCAGCCGTCTAGACTCAGTAGTTTTTATTTTATTTAGGGTTAAAGTTACCCATAATCGTGCTTCTTATGGCAACGATATAGGACAGGCCACCACCGGTTCGTGGTTTAAGTTTGTGGGCCGCGGCTCATGCGGCCTTATACCGAGACCACCTAAAGATAGATCTTTTATCGATGGCTTGATTTCACGCTGTACAGATAAGTTATGATTTGTATTATACTAATTGAACCAAAGGGGTCATCGAGGCCAGTAGTGCGTCAATTGACTTCGATTTAGGAGAGAGATCAGGAAAAGGAAACCATCGTTTTTTTTTTTTTTTTTTTTTTTTTTTGGGGGGAGGTTGTGATTGAGGTGTGCATATTCACTATTGCATGAACTGGAACGGGTTTGGTCGAGGTCATTTGAGACTAATTAGTGTCTTCTCAGTTGAGAGTTAACCGGCCGTAAGCCAAATTCACCATTTCCTAAATCCTGCCATTATTATTATTATTATTATTATTATTATTATTATTATTATTATTATTTTAGAGGTTTAAATTGTGTAGAAAAAAGTTTGCGTTCCGCCCACCGGGCGTCACGTACTAAACATTTATTTTAGTAGTACTATGATGCATGAAATGAATCAGTATTTTACTAAATTATAATAATGAAAATTTTTTCACAAAGTTTATTATATTCATCTATAAAGTAAAGGCATATTTATATATTTTTATATCAAGATGTTGCCCGATAGTAGTATAAAATGGCTGGGATTCTATGGCATTTAACGCAGGATACCAAACGTGGCTATTTGCGATGAAGCAGCCACGCCACTCCGAATAATGAGGATTCTGGCAACATGGATGTTGTTATAAAGAATGTTTATTAAGACCATTGATTCACATTGTGAAACTCTCCTCCAAGTGATGGTAAAAAGAAGAAGAAAAAAAAACACTTCTTTAGGTGGCAGATAATGCAGCCCTGATTTTGGTCTACTCGTCCATAGTCTCATGCTACATTCCAAACCATGTAAGGACCATAAGAATAGACCGGTTTCTGTAGTCGACTTTCATAGCTCTCTCATTTCATAGATCTGCTTGTTGGATCTATTCTCATAGATCTCTTATTTTTGAGTTATAATACTGCCTAACATTATTGACACTAAGGATCTGAACACCAAACACCTTATTTCCGATCGGTCTATGTTTCTTGGATTCAATCATTGACCACAATATCGAGCGTATCTTTAGGAGGCTGCCAGTGACAATATTTATCTTTATTTTACGTAAGGCCTTTTTTTTCCTGTTGCGAATCACTCATGTGCTTATAGAATTAAACATTTTTTTAGTAATATTAACTGCTATTCAACAGAAGTTTAGGTCACGGTGGCGATTTCGTGTTAGTGCATTTAACTCTTTAGTTGTTTCCTGTTTTGAACGATGTCTACCTTTTAGAAGCTAATTTGACTAAAAGCTCCATTTTTCAGTAACCCTAAATTTCTAAATACTTAATCTTTATGAAAACTAAATCTGGTCTAAACCGTTAAAAGCAAATTATCTATTCAAAGATTTGTTTTGGCATCGCTTCAGTTTCCAGATGTTACCAGACATCAATTTGCTTAATTCTCTAACATTACTTTAAAAATAATCAACGTTTCCAAGAAGCTGTCAGTATCCTTCTTTTTTTTTTTATCATACAATGTCAAATGATCTAATTTTGACTCTGCTCTTTTTATTGCTTTCTTCGCCACGTGAAAATTTGAAGCCTTTAGGCCTATCCTACAGCAACAGAACGCTATTCCTCAAACAATGGTATGACTGTTTTTTAAGTTGCTGAGGATGCCCCTTTAGGCCTACGTGTCTAGTTCTAATGATGCATGGTGTCCTGAAGTCCCAGTACAATTACAAGTATTTATTGCTCAAAATGGTACTGGAACTTTATGGACACCCTGTACAATCAACTATAAACGGTCAGTAAGAATAGGCCTATGGACTGTCTGTTGAGTCATTATTCAGATTTCACTTATTGCTGAACATTTCCTGTTTTCGTCATAGAGGCTCCGAACACCAAAAGCCTCTCTCAGCTCGGTCTATTCCTCTCAGTTCCTCTCAACCTTCAGGAATTGACGCTGTCTCATATCTAAGACGAAAAAGACCTCAAGGAAATGTTTCAGCAGTTAGATCAATCAATTACTCGAGTTCCTCTGGGCAATGAATCCCTTTCAAGGCTTGAAGGACACGAGGGAAAACGAGCAACCTCTCCTGGTGGAAGGACGTGTAACTATGGAGAGCAGGAGTTATCAAATTATCGAGTCCTATTCAACTGACAAAAACCACCTGATTATTTTCCATAACTTTAAATTTTTTTTTAGAATGTTTTAGTAAACTCCTAAATATCGCCATAAGAAATACATTTTTGTTTTTCAAATTCTAACTCATTTTACATATTTAATTATAAGCTTTTCATCTGCGCTACAAATAGTAGTGAGGTCTCTCATTCCGGGATACATTGCACTCATCTTGCAGTTGTTTTGCTTGAAAATAGTTTTTGGGGAAGTCTCCAGATAACGACAGAGAACAATTCTGAAGCTCTAAGATGACGGCCTAAACGCAACTAGTTCCCTGGGTGGGCGATTACCCACATACAAAAGTAAATTGCCCACTCACTAAATTGATCTCGCCCAAAAGGTGCTGTAAATACCCACCCACATATTATCTCTCTCTCTCTCTCTCTCTCTCTCTCTCTCTATATATATATATATATATATATATATATATATATATATAATTGTATATGAGAGTAAATTATCTCTTCAGTGAATAAAAAGTCCAGTGCCCAACCGCTAAAAAATTATTAGGTTTTGCCCTGTTGATGCTTGCATTTATATATATATATATATATATATATATATATATATATATATATATATATATATATATAGATAAGCATCCAAGATAAATACTTGGGAATATATATATATATATATATATATATATATATATATGTGTGTGTGGATATAACAGAATCACGAAAGTTAGGAACGTGATAAATCCATAAATAAAGATAAATGCCACGAAGGAAAAATAAACGAAGGAGTCTGCGAGATCTTTCGACTTAAAAGCCCTTTACTGAAGCAGATAGTATCTGCTTCAGTAAAGGGCATTTAAGTCGAAAGATCTCGCAGACTCCTTCATTTATTTTTCCTTCGTGGCATTTATCTTTATATGATATATATATATATATATATATTAAGATTAAGCATCCAAGATAAATTAACTTGGAATTATATATATATATATATTATATCTCTATATATATATATATAATATAATATATATGATATATATATATAATATATATTTATATATATATATATATATATATATATATAGTTATATATTATATATATATCCCTAATATATATATATATAATTATACTATATATTATATATATATAATATGTTCCCAAGTATTTATCTTCGATGCTTAATCTTAATTGTATATGTAACGCATCAACAGAATATAATTAATGAAATTAATAAACTAGTCAAATTTAAGATGTAATAGCAACACATAATAACTATTTCATTTAATCAGTTATAACACAAAATATCATATATTGTAATTACAGAGCAGGAGAGATATAATAACGTAAATAACAACACAAAAGACCAGTCGATGTGAAATACCCATTCCGGTCTTAACAGTTTCATGGTCTTGGACTACGTACCACCAGCAATCATGGAGAGAGCAACACAGCTCCCTGGAATATGCTTCATTCTCTCTCTCTCTCTCTCTCTCTCTCTCTCATATATTCCGAGGAATAAGCAGGCAACAGGTTCCCATTCAAGGCCCTACAGTGAGTTAATAATTGAGTGTAGAAGAATCTTGAACGTACGTTGGTTTAAATACAAACGCGTAAAGTGATGTGTTTCTGTATTCATGAATGAGCATTCAACCTGTTTACATACCTGTATGTATATAGGCATGCTGAGATGACATTTTGTACAGATAACACGACGTGAACCGACCCCCGGCTTACTCGGGAGTGTGTTAAAATCTACGGGCAAATAGAGCGATGTTTCACCAACGAAAATTAAAATAAGTACGCTATATTTTCTTAGGAATTATTGTTCTGTACTTTTTTACATGCAATTTTTTTTTTTTTTTTTGACGTTTTCGTTTTAATAAATGAATCATAAATATCCTGACCTAAGTTCCTGCATCTTTTAATTCAAAGCGAAATACATTTTTTCAGACCTTTTTAGGCTTTCCTAACCCCCAAACAACAACAGCAAGAATAACAACAACAACAACTACAGCAGCAAAGTAGTTTGTAGGCTTACTCCCCGAGCAAGCGAAAAAGAAACTGACAGTAGCCATGATCTCTCTCTCAAAATTCTCCTCAGAAAAACGGTAACGAGGGGCGAAGGAGGAAAGTGCGGGATGTTCGCCCCCCTTCCTCCCCCTCCCCTCCCCTCCCCTCCCCCCCTCCCTCAAGAATTAACTGCCCGGAAATAACAGCTACAGACATCGGAAAACAGTCAGCAGCCCCAAAGAGCAAATGGAGCAGAAAAATGCATCTCCTTTGTTGTCGGTTTCTTTATTCCCTTCGCCCTCATAATTATTTCTTCAGATCTTTTATATAAATAAGCTCAGGCATTGGCGCCTTTCGTTGTTTTTTTGTTTTTGTTTTTGTGTGTCTCTGACCCAAGGAAATGACAGCCTTTATGGATCGATATTTTGATTTTAAGTAGCCGTTAATTAGGGTTCCAGGGTTTAGCTGACGGGCGCTGTTTTTGCTTACTCGGGGAGTAAACCTACAAACTACTTTGCTGTTGCTGTTGTTGTTCTTGTTGGGGGCCGAGGTAGGAAAGGTCTATGGAGGAGCCTAAAAAGGTCTGGAAAAGGTGTTTCACGTTGAGTTAAAGATACAGGAATTTTAGGATAAGATATTTATGAGTTATTTTTTAGAATGAAAACGTAAAAAATTAATAATTTGCATGGTAAACAGTACAGAACAATCATTTCTAATAAAATGAGGCGTATTTATTTTAATTTTCGTTGTTGAAACGAGGCTCTATTTGACCATAGATTTTAGTGAATTTAAATTTACGTTAAGTTAGGAATATAATGTTTACAACTTATGCCTGAGGAGAAAATCTTCCACGCGTCCCGAGTAAGATGTTGGTTGGATCACGCTTTGTTTTATAGATATTTCTTATATTTATATAAATAAGATAGTCTTTCTAGTGTTATTGTCTTTGATAGATCATAAAATTCATACTGACTGTAACCTGGATTTTGCTGTGCTTATATCTTGTCACTTGTTGGAAGTACTCACTGTGATAGGCTGAGTAGCAAAAGGTACTTTAACCTTCTGTCTATCTTTTATGTTAGAAAAGTTCCTCGTTGGACGATTGGTTCGGATCCCACAATAAGCTGTAGGTCCCGATGCTAGGTAACCAATTAATTTCTAGTCACGTAAAAATATCTAATCCTTCGGGCAAGCCCTAGGAGAGTTGTTAATCAGCTCAGTGGTCTGGTAAAACTAAGATATACTTAACTTGTATGTTAGAAAGGAGAATCACCAATATTAAGAATCAACACGTAGTGGTCTGTGTATTCGCTAAAACTTTAGAAAAAAAAAAAATCACCTTTACTTCATACACAGCAATCATTTGTACTTCGTTCCTGACGGAGATCTGAGGAAATACAAGTCAAAAATGCATTCCAACTGTAATAACCCAAGTCATTCTTTTCGTTTAAAAGCTCTGTCAGTACTCTACCCTGCAGTATTTGGTTTGGAATTATCACTGACTTCCATCCATTGTTTATCTTTAATGATAGTCGTGTATTCCTTAGCGGAGAAAGACTAGAATGCTAATGGAGTACCCTTTTCCAAATTCAGATTTAATACCCGGGCCTCATCCGGTGAAGGCGTTATTACAAATATGGTTTATTTTGCTCCTTTGTTTTTCCAAGAGAAGCTCTTGTATCCACGGATCTTAATTAAGCCTTGCTTTCACTATGCTGCTACAGTAAAGTTTTTATTAGAAAAGGATTTTGTTGTATTGAAAATGTAGTACATTGGGTGATATCCCTTGACGTACAGTAGGCCACAAATATAAGTTAACACATTTCAGCCACAAGGGCTGGATGTGATCTGGTAACACTGGAACTGTGCCTCCAGACGCACGATGAAACCCGCCCTCCACACGTCTTCCCTCAACATTTTTCCCTGCATCCTTCACTTCCACCCTTTCAAGCACACGATTATAACTACTGCTCCCTCTCTCTAATTTCTCCTTTAAGGAAAATAATATAACTAAATCTGTTCTGTAGGTTTATCTTCTCATCATGGAGGCGAGAAAACCCGTCTGTTCAACTTTTGTCGTAATAATATTATTACTTGCTGTTACCGACAGAAGAATTAACTCGGTTTTCGTGGTGCTCTCTTGTAATAATGGGATTTAGCTATCTACCAATAAAGGCCTTGTCTATCAAATAACAGCATACCTACTACTCTTTAATTAGAATTGTAATATCAACAGCCACATTCCAAATTCTTATTATTACAAAGACAACTAGCATCAGATCGTGTAGGGCTTACGTAACTCAAATTAAGCATGAAGAAATAAAGAAGGCATAAGTTGAGGAGAGAAAGACCTCCATAGGCCTAGAAGACACTGAAGGAGGAGACACAAAGAGATAGTTATAAGAGCAAGGACAACAGCAAGAAGGAGGCAGACGGAAAGGAGACACACTGTAATAAAGCTGAGAGTGTGGCTGGTGTCAGAAGGGGCGCCATTACCCTCTTAAGTATAATGGGGCATAGGTCTTGACTTGTCATAGGGGTTAGGCTATAATGGGAGTCGATTCTTCCTTATGGTTGGACGTTTGTTTGGTCACAACCGACAATCATTGGATCAAATAATCGTATTTTTGTGCTCGGCATACGTCTACATTTATCGATGGCAAGCATGTGTGTTTTTGATTGTTTGTCTTCGTTCTGCAGGTGTGAATTCCAACTTTAAGAATGTATCAAGTAATAATGAGATTATATCCTTATATAATATATATATATATA
This sequence comes from Macrobrachium nipponense, assembly GCF_015104395.2. NCBI lineage: Eukaryota > Metazoa > Arthropoda > Malacostraca > Decapoda > Palaemonidae > Macrobrachium > Macrobrachium nipponense. The sequence continues at coordinate 75,174,833 of NC_087206.1, forward strand.
TATATATATATATATATCATTTGACGTCCAAACTTGATATTAGTAACATTTTAACGTATACCTAATTAAGGGACAAATATTACAGCACCATATTATTAAGGATACACAATAGATTGAAAAATAACCATTGATTATAAAATATGTATCAGTATTTAGTCCATCCACCATCGTTGGCGATGACATCTTGTAGTCTACTGGGGATGGAAGCTACATGATTGTAGACGATTTGTTGATTTTTTCTGAATATGTCCCATTCGGACATGGTGTGCTGGAGGAGCTGCCTTGATGATCGCTCTTGGCCTGGGATCCAAGAGTTGACGATGGTCCCCCAGCAATTTTCCAAGGGATTCATATCACACCCCTTACTAGGCCAGTCCAGCAGGTCAATCTCGTTGCTCCTCAAACCATCGCCTAACTATCCTGGCTGTGTGAATGGGACAGTTGTCCTACAAAACAAACGTCACATATAAAGTATATATTAATTATTTTTTACAAGAGGCGTCATCTTACACAACCTTTGCCAAAAAAATTTAATTTAAACTATTCGAGAAGTTAAGAGACTATTATGATTATTATAATAACACCCATTTAACGTGGTTATGGTCAGTGAGCAACATCATGTGAAAATGCAAACTTTGCACGACCTCGAGTTGTGACTGACAAGACAATTTTCATTACTTAATAACAATCGATTTACCTGCATAACACAACAGACTATAACCCTCTGCAGTTTTTTTTTTTTTTTTTTTTTTTTTTGTGGGGGGGGGGGGGGTAACCTAAAGCATAATAAATAAGGTACCGTAAGCTGGTGTGGAAGTGAAAGATCATCTTCCGTTATATCTCTGTATTCTTCTTTATCGTAGTTTGTCCATTTCTAATTTTCGTCTCGTATTGTGGTACCTCCGCAGTCGCTTTCCTCCTCTCAGTTACCAAGCGGTCGTCACCTTCTCGTATTCGAAAGCTCCCGCTAAGATACCCTAACCCAAGACGCAATGCAAAGAAGGTTTCCAACAGATCCTTTTGGACTAATCCCTAGTGACGGTGTTAAATGGCACCTCCACGCCCTTAGAGTCCTGCCAATACCCGCCTGCCCCCCAACCCTGCTGGTTTCTAAGGTTATGGTATTAACTAAAGACGGGTTTCTTTGGAGGTAGGGTATCAATTCTGAAATCAACCTTCCAGACTGGTTCCTTTGGAGGTGGAAGGTATCAATTCTGGAATCAGCCTTCCATCGCACTTTTCCAGCCTCATCAGTACAGTTTGAAAGTGGCTGTGAAAAACAGGACCAGAGGGAAACAGTGTTGCCATCGCTTTATCACACCCTCTTGCAAAAGTATCCCTTTTATTGGTGGAGAGAGGCATGGTTACCAACTGCTGCTTTTCATCGGGACAAGTTTCCAAAAGCGGATGCTATCCTGTCTGTTATCTGATGATTTGGAAATCTGCATTTCAACAATAGCACTATTGACAAGTATTGCTTTGTTAGTTGTTCGGTAATGCATTTTTTTGCAATGTTCTCTCTTCGGGTACTACTTGAACTACTTGGAAGCTGCAGTGATGTATACCGAGTACAAGACGTAACCTGAGAAAGCGGGCCGGGACGCCATATCTTAAAAACTAACCATAGAAATCTTCTTGAAAATAATCTTATTATGTTTCCAACACCCAAATTACAATTGGGTTATTTCTATAACTAATCCAACCTAACCTAGGGGCATGGACAAAAAAACCGGGGCTGTTGCAATACTATTTATTATTACATATCGGGAATTTGTGTCTCTTTCTCATCCTCACCTGCGCTAGAAATTATTGCTATTCAAGTTTTATTCATGTTCTCTCTCTCTCTCTCTCTCTCTCTCTCTCTCTCTCTTCTCTCTCTCTCTCTTTTGAGGTTAAGTAGAAAACTATAACTAGACATAAACTCTGCCAATATTCTGAAATGAATGAGTGAATTCCTTTTGGAGTATGCAGAGCACATCTGACTACTGAGCATTGCTTCTTCACTTGCATCGATTCTCCGTGAGAGTGGAGCTCTTCAGTACCAATAACTAAGCAATAATAGCAACGTGTTTATGACGGGACATCTGACTTTTACTGCCGGAAATCCGACTACATAAATGGCGCACAAATAGGAGAGAAAGAACACCTTAAGACATTTATGTCTCGCTCGAAGTGGCAACCTCGGGATCATTAGACCGATCCGTTGAATGGATGGACGAACGGATTCCACGGAAACTGGCTAGAGTCACATTACTGACAGTGTGCTCTCCGTACCGGGTAGTGCCGTCAGTGCACCTCGTGCTGTGCACTATATGCATGACTTTAGGTTCTTCGCAGCGTGCCTTCGGCCCCTAACAGCAACCCCTTTTCGTTTTTATATTGCACCTCCTTTCATATTCTCTCTCTTCCATCCAAAGTAAAGTGAACAACCGAATTTTGGACGATAAGAAAAATAAAAGATGACAGTAGAATACCTTACGCTAATCAGGCATAGTGGAACTTTTTTGTGTTCGAGGTGAGTAGAATCCAATGAAGTTTATTTGGCTGCGCAGTATGTTCAAATAATTGAAATACCCAAAGAAACATTACTGAAACTATGATTCGTATCAATATGTAGGACTTATTCGAAGCTTCAATATAATTTGATGTCAGCGTAACGGTTAGGCAAAGTTATGACCGAGGTTCGGAAAACGTTAAACTTTCTGAACATTTATACCTGATTTAGAGAAGCTGGTATATAATTATAATATTCTTACTAACTTTTTATTTTTATTTCAAGCACATTATTGAAGAAAGATACAGACGCCCACACAGAAATACCGACAAAGAAAGAAAGAAATCAAGACGGAGATATATATCGCCTTTCATAGTAATTTTTCCAGAGATTAATATCGTACCAACTTAAGAGTAAAAGAAAGAAAGTTACGTCTTCGTAACTTCCAAATTGGGAATAAATTTAGGATGCCATTATTAGAGTCCAGGAATTAAATATCTTAGAACAGAAGACTAGTGGGCGAGAGAGAGAGAGAGAGAGAGAGAGAGAGAGAGAGAGAGAGAGAGAGAGAGAGGAGAGAGAGAGAGAGAGAGAATTTTATAGAGTCTCGGTCTGCCAAAATGTAATAAGATTTCTGCACCATAATTCTGTTTTACAGAAATGAATATCCAGTAAACTCACAGGATACGGTGAAAGAGAGATAGACTATGGGAGAAATTCCAGATGGTATGACCTAACATATAATAACTTAATAAACTTTTCTTAATATTATTCTCCACAGGAAGAACCCTTAAAGCTTCACAGCTGTGATAACAAAGCGTGATCCGACCTACAGCTTGCTTGGGGATTGTGCAAGATTTTCCCCTCACACTAAGCTGTAAACATTATATTCCTAACTTTTAACGTAAATTAAACTGTGCTAAAATCTTCAGTCAAATAGAGCTTTGTTTCACCAACGAATATTAAAATAAATATGCTATATTTTATTAAAAATAATTGTTCTGTACTGTTTGACATGCACGTTATTTATTTTTGACATTTTCATTCTAATAAACAAATCATAAATATCCTATCCTAAATTTCTGTATCTTTAACTCAACGCGAAACCCCTTTTTCAGATTTTTTAGGCTCTTCACAGATATTTCCTACACCCGCCCCCCCCCCCCCAATCTCCCAACAACAACACAACAACTGAGTAGTTTGTAGACTTACTCCCCGGGTAAGCGAAAATCCACGCTTATATTATCAACATAGCTCCATTCCATAATTGCAATATTCTGCAATGAGATCAATACTAACGAATTCCCTAGTTCTGTCGCCATCAATTAAACCTTCACCATCGGCGTCATTTAGTATAATGATAACTTTTGCCATCTGGATTGTCATCATGCAAAAAGAAGGGTCTGGAGCATCGCGGGTTTCTAAGACGAATAACTATGATTAAAGCGGCACCAGAGAATGACGCAGCGACTGAGTTAGATGCAATCACATCACTGAGCGATTATGTAGGTTGTGGGGGCGGTTATTTTGTCGTCATATGGGAATGGGAATATTCAAGTTATGATTTGCTATAGCCAACGATGAATACTTTAGATGAATTTCTTGGGCGCTCATGATCAGTAATACAATATATAATATATATATATATATATATATATATATATATATACACGATATATATATATATATATATATATATATATATATATATATATATATATATATATATTATATATATATATATACGATATCTGCAAAGGTGCTGGCTGTTGTTGGGGGGGGGGGGGGGGCGGCCGGATATTGACGTCAGTGCACCTCTTGAGGTGCAATGTAGGGATTTACTTAAGATTCTTTGCAGCGTCCCTTCGGCCCCAAGCTGCAACCCTTTTCATTCCTTTTACTACACCCCTGCTCGTGTTCTCTTTCTTCCATCTTATCGTCCTCCGTCTCCTAACTATTGATTCATAGTGCAACTGCTTTGAGGTTTTCCTCCTGTCACACCTTTCAAACCGTTTCAATGTCAATTTAGTCCAAAGGCCAAGCACTGGGACCTATCGGGACATTCAGCGCTGAAATGGAAATTGACAGTAAAAGGTTTGAAAAGTGTAACAGGGGGAAAACCTCAAAGCAAGTTGCACTATGAATCAATTGTTAGGAGAGGGCGGACAGTAAGATGAAAGGATGAGAACATGAAAGGAGGTACAGTAAAAGAAACGAAAGTGGTTGCAGCTAGGTGCCTCTGGAAGGCACGCAGCAAAGAACCTTATGTAATGCCTACAGTGCACCGCATGGGGTCCACTGACGGCACTACCTCCCTACGGGAGCTTCAGCTCTGAATGGATTCAGTTGCCCCAGTGATTGGCATGTATTTGCCTAAAATTCTATGTAAATAACAAACGAACAAAATTAAATAAATAAATATTCCTGCAAAGTGTTATGAATGCTGCGCTGTTTCAATATTGACTTTCCATCTGGAGACGTAATGCTGAGTCATTCCATCACTTCCAGTAAAGATTAAACATTTGATTTTGGAAGGACGCTTTACCTCAAGAAGAAGTCTATCAGAACCTTTAAGTCGATCGTAAATATTGCCATTGTGTATTCAGACAAACAGACAGAGACCAATAAACGCGCGCAATTACGCAGCCACATTCTTCAAGAAGAAAAATCCAGCGGTTTGGCTACTGAATGTATATATATATATATATATATATATATATATATATATATATATATATATATATATATATATATATATATATATATATATATATATATATATATATACATGCACACATGCATGCATACGCATTCATATATATGTGAATATTTGCTTGGTTGTAAATTTGCGCGTAAGTTTGTATGATTGTGTGCCATAGAAATCAGAACTGCTTGACCGATCTAGACAAAATTTAGCATTTGGCCATCATTTGACCCAACTTAGATGATAATGTAAGTTTTAAACCTCTACCCTCTCTCCCACCCTTCCCCCATCCCCCATCACCGTCTCGTTGTAACTTAGGGGTGAATAAAGTCTACAGGAATATACTGCAACATTTTGGAATGTTGAACTTTGCGCATAAGCTGTTCTATTATCATACTTGAACGTATATTATGTTCAGAGTTCCCCACTACGAAAATCCTAACTTTAGGCAATGTGCCTGAACGTTTGATTGTGAATAGAATGAAAGCTTCCATTATACAAAATCGAAGAGATATCAAAGCCATTTCAACAAACAAATTATTAAAGCATTTCACTTGATGAAAATGTATGTAGTTCTAGATTTGTTGTCATCTTTAGTAAATAATTTATTGGATAAATTTATAATTGAGAGAAATGGATTCCAGTTTTATTTTTCTGCTTTCTTTTCCCGTTTCTCCTATAATAATCATTCTTGCATAAATTGATCATTTGCTTTTGTTCTTGGGTTTCCAGTGTCTAAATCAAAGCAGACTGGGTTTTATTTCATTAACGAAAGCAATCAAGCATGAAAAGTTTAATTGGGAATATCACATGAATCACTCTCAAGATAGCTTGACTGACGTTATAATTATTTTTGCATACAACTCTTAGAAACTTACATTATAAGGTCTAAAAGTAGAAAGATATTTACGTCGAATTCGTGACACTTCCAGAATTTACTGAAATCAAGAAAATATAGGTTTACTTTAGATTATTAAGAGAAACCAATATTTTATTTTATTTATATACCGTATAGAACACCCATCCCTAAAGAGCAGAGTATGAAACTCCTGATCACGCCATAAAAATCCATAATTATAGAGTAAAGTATATTACTAGTAAGATCAACAAAGACTTTCGAACCCCATCAGTTTTGGCGTCAATACTGAATGAGGAACACAGTTTCAGGTGGTCCAAAAGTCTTTGTGTTATTTTACATAGTAATATACTTTGCCATGAATTCTTATCACATCTCCGTGATTCATATACATGCATTAAGCTACAAATGTCCTTTAATATCCCAATTCACTCTACCTCGGAATTAATGTATTTTCATATTTGTTAACCGAAGGGGAATTTTTTAGTTGATAATAATTTCGTCCCACGGGAGGATGAAATTATTATCAACTAAAAAATTCTCCTTTGGTTAACATATATGAAAATACATTAATTCCGAGATAGAGCGAATTAGATATTAAATGACAATTGTAGCTTAATGCACGCATACTTTACTATATAATTGTGGATTTTTATGACACAGATTATTATTTTTTTCACGAGATTGTGAATGTCTTAGCAATCTCCTGATTTTTGGGGCAAAAATCATTTCCAGAGCTTGAGAGTCGAGAACACCTGGTTCCGCGCATAAGAAAATGAAGAGAAGGTTTGAGAGATCCAGTGAAAGTTTTCTCATTTTGCATTCGGAAGGTAGGTAGGTACGTCTCTTGCCAAGAAATTGGTTGCTCACAGATGGTCAAATTCTCGAGAACGGGAGGAAATATTTGGAATTAGGCCGACAAGAATTTAAAGTTATGGTAATACTGTCTGTAAACGGATTCCTGCCTTTTCTGGAAATCTTGAACTTGAATCTTGATTGACTTGTGTGATTATTTGGAAGTAATTCTAGGGACTTATCTCTTGATTCTTCCCAAATCAGGTATAGCTCACTGGGGCGCAAATTCCGAAAATATGCTATTGTAGATTCGCATCAACCGTGCATTTGATGTCTAGGCCAGTAGTCCCTTACGACGCTCCTGACTGGCTGCTGATAAGCCAGTCACGGGACTGGAAACTCTCAGCCTCTCTCGAGTGTTCACATAGGCAGGATGTATGTGAAAACTCTGCTTTGTACAAAATAATTGTTAGAATGCTTTTGTGAAATAAAGAGAGGGGTCAGTGCATGAGTTTGTTGTCCCTGGCATTAAATGGATCGTTAATAACAAGGTAAATGGCCATTTTAAGCAGAGCTGACCAAACATGAACTGTTTCATGTTTTCATTACTTTCCACAAGATGGACCCTATTCACAGTATTACAAGTATGTATATATATATATATATATATATATATATATATATATATATATATATATATATATATATATATATATATATATATATATATATATATATATATATATATATATATAGAGAGAGAGAGAGAGAGAGAGAGAGAGAGAGAGAGAGAGAGAGAGAGAGAGAGATATATTATATATATATATATATATATATATATATATATAATATATATATATATATATATATATATAACTATATATATATATATATATATATATATATATATATATATATATATATATATATAAACTGCATATCAAACGAGAGAGAAGTGTTAAGATCCATGGTGGGCGCCAGAAAACTTCCCAAACGACTTAACAAACATTTGAGTGCCGCAGTCGCTGGCCCGGCCGGTCAGCAGTAGTAGATCGAGCCATCCAATAAGTATGAAGATCGCTGGGCGTTCCATAACCCGAAGGGAAGAGAGCGCTTTAAGTCCAGCCAACAAACCCTCCCGAACGTTGCGCAATATCTCGATTGATGCCATCTTTCGTGATTCAGTTATACATGTAGGCTATGTGTGTGTAGACTGATGCATACTGAACTATTCATTTATTCGTAAATTGAGAGAACATGCAATCATTTCTGAATCCAACGCCAAAAAAATCATAAAATGAGTCATAACCAGTTTTCTTGCAAAGGCCGTCACGAGATCTTCCACTAACAGAAGCAAGACTTCTCTTTAAAAAAAAAAAAAAAAAAAAAAAAAAAAAAAAAAAAAAAAAAAAAAAAAAAAAAAAAGTCCCCGGCTTCCAACTGCTCAGCACTTTTATGTCATCCAGTCCCAGTTTCTCTCTTGAAACTCTTAAAGAGCCCATATCTGAATAACTCATCCACATTCCCAGTTTTCAGAGGGAAGAAAGAACCATCATCTTTGCCACATTCACACTACAGCTCTTGAATCGTTGATGAAATGTCAAAGCGTCCAGCCCCCGACGAGAACTGCGATATTCACGGCCATCTGAGCGCTTAAGTAGCGTGGTCGTTATTGTGTTGGCCGGGAGTTCTATTTTCGGGCATTCCATTGAGGGGTGAGAGATGTGTATTTCTGGTGATAGAAGTTCACTCTCGACGTGATTCGGAAGTCACGTAAAGCCGTTGGTCCCGTTGCTGAATAACCACTGGTTCCATGCAATGTAAAAACACCATACAAACAAACAAACAAACGAACAAAACCAAGGTCTAGATTCCTAGAAGGATAGGCGAGATGGGCTACATGGGGTCTTTTTCTCGTTGGAGGCTGTTTTGCAAAAGACGGTTGGAACCACGAAACTTGTAAATCCTCTCGTTTATCTGACTCGTCTCAGATGCCATTAGTACGAATTAGAAATAAATGTGCACTTTAGTATAGATCAAATTAAATGACTGAGATATTTTCCTTGAGAAGTTATTTACCAAATGGATTTAATGTTGTAAATTATATTCGCACTTTGTATAGCAATTTGCCGTATTCAGCAGCTATGAATTTGTGTATGTATGTACATATGTATGTGTTTATTTATTTGTATATGAATATATATTCTCGATAGACAAATTATCATTACGTGCAGGCGTCAGCATGAATTTTCGCTTACTCGGAGAGTAAGCCTACAAACTGCATTGTTGTTGTTGTTGTTGTTGTTGTGGGGGTAGGGGCAGGAAAACGTAAAAAGGTCTGAAAAAATTGGATATTTATGGTTTACATATCAAGATGAAAATTTAGAAAACAAATAATGTGCATGTTAAACAGTACAGAAAAATTATTTTTAATTTAATATAGCGTGTGTTCTTTAATTTTCGTTGGTGAAATAACGCGCTATTTGACCGTAGATTTTATTGGAATTTTCTGTAGTGCACCAGAGACCAATATGCACGAGGTTTGCATTATGACACCAGAGAACCTGAATCTATCAAAATGCGAACACATTTCGGCATGAGTTTCCTTTATTTCAGAGGAGCAGCACAGCAGTGTCATTTGATTTGACAAACTCTCTCGGTCCGACGTCAATGATCTAAAACGGCAGGTGCTTCTAAAGCTGACACATCTTTGACACTTAATTTTTTTATTCATTTATTTATTTAACGGTTTCATATTCAAGGGCACACTTTTGCAACAAAAGCAGGTAATGGAATCAAACCCATCAAACAATGTCTAATATAGATATCCCCTTAAAACTTAATAATATTATAAGGAAATTCACCGGTATTTATATCAACCAAATGAGTCCAATATAGAAATCCACATAAAACCTCATAAATTATAAGTTAATTCTTGACATTTCTACAAATTCAACGTTAATTATATGTCAACCAAATGGTTAATTTAAAAAAAAAAACTGGAATGGATTTTCTCGTCAATTAAGAATACACACACACACACACACACACACACATATATATATATATATATATATATATATATATATATATATATATATATATATGTATATATATATATATATATATATATATATATATATATATATATATATATATATATATTATTTATTCGTGTAGTTTTATAACGATTTTCATTACCACCACAATTAAGGGTTTGAATATCGAC